>NW_017672186.1:202994-207899 GCF_001879085.1 Nicotiana attenuata
ACAACTTTAGGAACTCCTAGATAAGGGGTTCATTCGCCCGAGTGTGTCACCTTGGGGTGCACCAGTGTTATTTGTAAAGAAGAAGGATGGCACAATGAGAATGTGCATTGATTACAGACAGCTGAACAAGGTGACAGTGAAGAACAAGTACCCACTACCCCGTATTGAGGATTTGTTTGATCAGCTTCAGGGAGCAAGGGTATTCTCTAAGGTTGACCTTCGATCGGGCTATCACCAGCTGAAGATTAGGGATTCTGACATTATGAAAACGGCTTTCAGGATGACATATGGGCACTACGAATTTCTAGTGATGTCCTTCGGGCTGACTAATGCCCCAGCCGCATTCATGCACTTGATGAACAGTGTATTTCGGCCGTATCTGGATTCTTTTGTGATCGTGTTTATTGATGATAATCTGGTGTACTCGCGTAGCTAGGAGGAGCACGCGCAGCACCTGAGGGTGGTATTACAGAGATTGAGAGAGGAGAAGCTTTATGCGAAGTTCTCTAAATGTGAGTTCTGGCTTAGTACTGTGACTTTTCTGGGACACGTGGTGTCCAGTGATGGTATTCAGGTTGACCCAAAGAAGATCGAGGCGGTGCAGAGTTGGCCCAGACCGTCCTCAGCTACTGAGATCCGGAGTTTCCTCGGTTTGGCGGGTTATTACCGCAGGTTCGTTCAGGGCTTTTCATCTATTGCTTCGCCTTTGACGAAGTTGACACAGAAGAATGCTCCATTTGTGTGGTCGGATGAATGCGAGGAGAGCTTCCAGAAGCTCAAGTCGGCCTTGACCACAGCTCCGGTACTAGTATTGCCATCAGCTTCAGGTTCTTACGCGGTGTATTGTGATGCTTCGAGAGTTAGGATCGGTTGTGTATTGATGCAGGAGGGCAGAGTTATTGCGTATGCTTCTCGTCAGTTAAAGCCCCATGAAAAGAACTACCCTGTTCATGACTTAGAGTTGGCTGCTATCGTTCATGCCTTGAAGATTTGGAGGCATTATCTATATGGTGTATCTTGTGAGGTATATACGGACCATCGCAGTCTTCAGCACTTGTTTAAGCAGAAGGATATTAATTTGAGGCAGCGGAGATGGCTTGAGTTACTCAAGGATTATGATATTACCATCCTGTATCATCCCGGGAAGGCCAATGTAGTGGCCGATGCTTTAAGCCGGAAGTCCATTAGTATGGGTAGTTTGACGTACATTCTAGTTGGGGAGAGGCCCCTTGCACTTGATGTTTAGGCTTTGGCCAATCAGATGGTGAGGTTAGATATTTCCGAGCCTAGTCGGGTGTTGGATTGTATGGTTTCCCGATCTTCTTTGTACGATCGCATCAGAGAGCGCCAGTATGATGACCCGCATTTGCTTGTCCTGAAGGACAGGGTCCAGCATAATGATGCCAGAGATGTGACCATAGGAGATGATGGTGTGTTGCGGATGCAGGGCAGGATTTGCGTGCCCAATGTGGATGGGCTCCGGGAGTTGATATTAGAGGAGGCCCACAGCTCGCGGTATTCGATTCATCCGGGTGCCGCGAAGATGTACCAGGATTTGAGACAGCATTACTGGTGGAGAAGGATGAAAAAGGATATTGTGAATTATGTGGCTCGATGTCTCAATTGTCAGCAGGTCAAATATGAACACCAGAGACCCGGCGGTGTACTCCAGCGGATGGATATTCCGGAGTGGAAATGGGAGAATATTACTATGGATTTTGTGAGTGGTCTTCCTCGTACCTCGAAGAAGTTTGATTCGATTTGGGTGATTGTGGATAGGCTGACCAAGTCCGCACACTTCATTCCTGTATGCACTACTTATTCTTCGGAGCGGTTAGCAGAGATTTTCATCCGAGAGATTGTGCGGTTGCATGGGGTCCCAGTTTCTATTATATCAGATAGAGGTACCCAGTTTACTTCTCAGTTCTGGAGAACATTTCAGCGAGAGTTGGGTTCACAGGTAGAGTTGAGCACAGCATTTCATCCTCAGACGGACGGACAGTCCGAGCGTACTATCCAGATATTGGAGGACATGTTGCGTGCCTGTGTTATTGATTTTGGAGGTTCTTGGGCTGAATTCTTGCCACTTGCAGAGTTTGCTTATAACAACAGCTATCAATCCAGCATTCAGATGGCGCCGTATGAAGCCTTATATGGGAGACGGTGTAGATCTCCGGTTGGTTGGTTTGAGCCCAGCGAGGCTAGATTATTGGGGACAGAGTTAGTGCAGGATGCCTTAGAGAAGGTAAAAGTGATCCAGGAGAGACTTCGTACAGCTCAGTCGCGTCAGAAGAGCTATGCGGACCGGAAGGTTCGAGATGTATCTTATGCGGTGGGCGAGAAGGTCTTGTTGAAGGTTTCGCCTATGAAAGGCGTTATGAGGTTTGGAAAGAAAGGAAAGCTGAGTCCAAGGTTCATTGGACCTTTTGAGATACTTAGGAGGATTGGGGAGGTGGCCTATATGCTTGCTTTGCCACCTAGCTTGTCGGGAGTTCATCCGGTGTTCCATGTTTCTATGCTCCGGAAGTATGTTGGGGACCCGTCTCATGTATTAGACTTCAGCACGATCCAGTTGGATGAGGACTTGACCTACGATGTGGAGCCGGTGGCTATTTTGGGTCGTCAGGTTTGAAAGTTGAGATCTAAGGACATAGCTTCGGTGAAGGTACAGTGGAGAGGTCGGCCCGTGGAGGAAGCCACTTGGGAGACCGAGCAGGAGATGCGGAGCAGATATCCTCACTTGTTTGAGACTCCAGGTATGTTTCTTGATCCGCTCGAGGACGAGCGTTTGTTTAAGTTGGGGAGGATGTAACGACCCGACCCGTCGTTACGGGAGTTACCGCCCCGTTTTCCCCATTTTATGCTTCTATATGTTTCATTATACGTGTTTGGAGAATTTGAAGTAATTCGGATAGAGTTTGGTTAGAAATGAGACAATAAGTCTCTTTATGATAAGGTTAGTTTGGAAAAGTCAACCGAATGTTGACTTATGAGTTAGAAGGCTCGGAATGGATTTCCGATGATTCGACCAGTTTCGGGAGATGATTTGTGACTTAGGAGCGCAATCGGAACTGAATTTGGAGGTCCGGTGTGGAATTAGGCTTGAATTGGCTAAGGTTGAATTTTGGCGAATTCCGGATGGTAGGTGAGATTTTGATCCGAGGGTCAGAATGGAATTCCGAGAGTTGTAGTAGCTCCGTTAGGTGATTTTGGATATGCGTTCAAAGTTTCAGATCATTCGGAGGTGTTTAGGTCGGGTTTTAGATCAAATGCAAGTTTCGGAAGTTTTAGTTTAACTTAGGCTTGAATCCGTGGTAATTCGATGATTTTGGTGTTTATGATAGTGTTTTTATGTTACGAGCAAGTTCGAATGAAGTAATAGAACATATCTGTGCATTTGGTTGAGGTCCCGAGGGCCTCGGGGTGAATTAGGGTCGTTAAACGAGAGTTTTGAGGTGTAATTGCAGGTTAGATTTTTTCTGTCATCTGGTGTTTCCGCTTCTGCGGAAATGGACCGCAGAAGCGGTACCGTAGAAGCGGGTGCGTGGTCGCAGAAGTGGTCGTGGCCGGCTAGGGAAATTCCGCAGATGCGGAAGGTGGCTCGCACCAGCGGGTCCGCATAAGCGGACAAGGTGCCGCAGAAGCGGGTTTGAAGGAACCGCAGAAGTGGACTTCGCGTCGCATAAGCGAAGTCCGGGCTTCTAAGTGAAAACCGCTTAAGCGGAAATGTGGCCGCAGAAGCGGTCCCGCATAAGCGAAAGCGGGACTGCAGAAGCGAAAATCGCTGGGCGATAGAAGGGTTTTAAAATAATATTTCATCTGCGACCCCTTTCATATTTTTCCTCCATTGTTGACGTTCTTAAGAGCTTTGAACAAGGAAATTCGAGGGTTTTGACTGAGAATCACTTGGAGGTAAGTTCTTTGGCCTAAATATTCGGATTTATAGTAGAAATTACATGTAAATTGTAGAAAATTCATCAAAAACGGGTCAGGCTAGGGCTTGGAAAGCTGTGATGTAAAAATAGAATTTGGAGGGTCAAACGAGCTCTGATTTTGGTAAACTTTATATGCACGGACTCGTGGCGAGACGAGGAATCCGTTGGTGTGATTTTTGGAATTTTTCGAGAAGTGGGCCCGGGGTTCGGGTTTTACCAACTTCGTGAATTTTAGTATTTTTCGAGTATTTTTGATTGGGTTATGTTTCTTTAACCCATATTTATGTATTCGTTGTGATTTTGACCAGATTCGACGCGCGAGGAGGTCGATACGAAAGGAAAAGGCATTGCGGACCATTCTACGCCGGATAGAGGTGAGTAGTTGGTGTATATGATGGCCTGAGGGTTTGAAACCCCGGCTTTTCACATTGTTACGCTATTGTAGGGCGTGACTCGCACCCCATGGTAGGTGCGGGATTTGGTTATGACTGGGGATTGTGACTTGGTCCATCCCGAACAAGAATATTTCTATACTGGCGACTGATACGCACCCTGTATTGAATATATCTGGGCTTATTACCGTGTTTGGGGCCTTGTGCCGATCTGTAGCATCCTTAGAGGATGATTGTCATTGTGATAGCATGCTTTGTATAATCATTGATCTCAGTCCTGTGTTTAATCACTGTTATGAAACGCTAAGTCACTATTCCTGAAGTTAAAAATCTAAAGTATATTCTTCTTAATAAATTGGAAATTGGGAAATTTATTGAATCTGTTACGTGACTCATATGCATGTTGTGGACTGAGTATGGATCGGGCTGCACGCCGCAGCGAATGGTATGATTATATTGCGCTTGGGCTGAAGGAGCCCCTCCGGAGTCTGTACACACCCCCAGTGAGCGCCGTCGACGTTAAATGGATCGGGCTACGCGCCGTAGCGGTCATGTGCATTGCATTGCATCTTTACATT
>NW_017672186.1:208644-211964 GCF_001879085.1 Nicotiana attenuata
CAGTTGGTGTTGAGACGTATCCTACCTCATTGGGCTGAGGCAAAAGGAAAGTTCGCCCCAAACTGGCAGGGGCCATTTGTTGTAACCAGAGTGTTGTCCAATGGCGCTTTATATTTGACAGATGTGGAAGGAAAATGTGTAGAAATGGCTATCAACTCTGACGCAGTCAAGCGATACTATGTATGATTTCTTGGTTTAATTGTACTTTATTGTATTTGGCATATTTTTGAGATTGAAATGACGAAGGCATTTTGTTCTGCTATCCAAACACTTTATCCGTTGTTACCCCTCTTGAGCCTCATTTACTTTCCTTCGTACCCCTCTTTCGGAATCAATAACAACTCGGAAGTTTGAGCAAGGCAAAACAGTAAAGAAATAAGAAACCACAGTCCAAAAAAAAAGAAATAAAAAGAGAAAAAAAAAGAGAAAAGAAAAAAAAAGAACAAGAAAAGAAGAGAAGAAAAGAAGAAAAGCAAATGAAGAAAAGCAAAAAGAAATGAGAAGAAGAATGAAAAGGAAACAGGAAAGAAGAAAGAAAAGAAGAAAGAGGAAGAAAAGAAAAGAGAAAAGCAGCAACAAAGCAATTCCTATGACCTGAACTACGTTTGACTTGATCCCGAAAGGGTACGTAGGCAGCCTCTCCTTGGGGTTCTGTAACGACCCGACCCGTCGTTACGGGAGTTACCGCCCCGTTTTCCCCGTTTTATGCTTCTATATATTTCATTATATGTGTTTGAAAAATTTGAAGTAATTCGGATAGAGTTCGGTTAGAAATGAGACAATAAGTCTCTTTATGAGAAGGATCTTAATTTGAGGCAGCGGAGATGGCTTGAGTTACTCAAGGATTATGATATTACCATCCTGTATCATCCCGGGAAGGCCAATGTAGTGGCCGATGCTTTAAGCCGGAAGTCCATTAGTATGGGTAGTTTGGCGTATATTCCAGTTGGGGAGAGGCCCCTTGCAGTTGATGTTCAGGCTTTGGCCAATCAGATGGTGAGGTTAGATATTTCCGAGCCCAGTCGGGTATTGGCTTGTATGGTTTCACGATCTTCTTTGTATGATCGCATCAGAGAGCGCCAGTATGATGACCCGCATTTGCTTGTCCTGAAGGACAGGGTCCAGCATGATGATGCCAGAGATGTGACCATTGGAGATGATGGTGTGTTGTGGATGCAGGGCCGGATTTGCGTGCCCAATGTGGATGGGCTCCGGGAGTTGATATTAGAGGAGGCCCACAGCTCGCGGTATTCGATTCATCCGAGTGCCGCGAAGATGTACCAGGATTTGAGACAGCATTACTGGTGGAGAAGGATGAAAAAGGATATTGTGAATTATGTGGCTCGATGTCTCAACTGTCAGCAGGTCAAAGATGAACACCAGAGACCCGGCGGTGTACTCCAGCGGATGGATATTCCGGAGTGGAAATGGGAGAATATTACTATGGATTTTGTGAGTGGTCTTCCTCGTACCTCGAAGAAGTTTGATTCGATTTGGGTGATTGTGGATAGGCTGACCATGTCCGCACACTTCATTCCTGTATGCACTATCTATTCTTCGGAGCGGTTAGCAGAGATTTTCATCCGAGAGATTGTGCGGCTGCATGGGGTCCCAGTTTCTATTATATCAGATAGAGGTACCCAGTTTACTTCTCAGTTCTGGAGAACATTTCAGCGAGAGTTGGGTTCACAGGTAGAGTTGAGCACAACATTTCATCCTCAGACGGACGGACAGTCCGAGCATACTATCCAAATATTGGAGGACATGTTGCGTGCCTGTGTTATTGATTTTGGAGGTTCTTGGGCTGAATTCTTTCCACTTGTAGAGTTTGCTTATAACAACACCTATCAATCCAGCATTCAGATGGCGCCGTATGAAGCCTTATATGGGAGACGGTGTAGATCTCCGGTTGGTTGGTTTGAGCCCAGCGAGGCTAGATTATTGGGGACAGAGTTAGTGCAGGATGCCTTAGAGAAGGTAAAAGTGATCCAGGAGAGACTTCGTACAGCTCAGTCGCATCAGAAGAGTGATGCGGACTGGAAGGTTCGAGATGTATCTTATGCGGTGGGCGAGAAGGTCTTGTTGAAGGTTTCGCCTATGAAAGGCGTTATGAGGTTTGGAAAGAATGGAAAGCTGAGTCCAAGGTTCATTGGACCTTTTGAGATACTTAGGAGGATTGGGGAGGTGGCCTATATGCTTGCTTTGCCACCTAGCTTGTCGGGAGTTCATCCGGTGTTCCATGTTTCTATGCTCCGGAAGTATGTTGGGGACCCATCTCATGTATTAGACTTCAGCACGATCCAGTTGGATGAGGACTTGACCTACGATGTGGAGCCGATGGCTATTTTGGGTCGTCAGGTTCGAAAGTTGAGATCTAAGGACATAGCTTCGGTGAAGGTACAGTGGAGAGGTCGGCCCGTGGAGGAAGCCACTTGGGAGACCGAGCAGGAGATGCGGAGCAGATATCCTCACTTGTTTGAGACTCCAGGTATGTTTCTTGACCCGCTCGAGGACGAGCGTTTGTTTAAGTTGGGGAGGATGTAACGACCCGACCCGTCGTTACGGGAGTTACCGCCCCTTTTTCCCCGTTTTATGCTTCTATATGTTTCATTATATGTGTTTGGAAAATTTGAAGTAATTCGGATAGAGTTCGGTTAGAAATGAGACAATAAGTCTCTTTATGAGAAGGATTGTTTTGAAAAGTCAACCGAATGTTGACTTATGAGTTAGAAGGCTCGGAATGGATTTTCGATGATTCGACTAGTTTCAGGGGATGATTTGTGACTTAGGAGCGCAATCGGAATTGAATTTGGAGGTCCGGTGTAGAATTAGGCTTGAATTGGCTAAGGTTAGATTTTGGCGAATTCCGGATGGTAGGTGAGATTTTGATCCGAGGGTCGGAATGGAATTCCGAGAGTTGCAATAGCTCCGTTAGGTGATTTTGGATATGCGTGCAAAGTTTCAGATCATTCGGAGGTGTTTAGGTCGGGTTTTAGATCAAATGCAAGTTTTGGAAGTTTTAGTTTAACTTAGGCTTGAATCTGTGGTAATTCGATGATTTTGGTGTCTATGATAGTGTTTTTATGTTACGAGCAAGTTCGGATGAAGTAATAGAACATATCTGTGCTTTTGGTTGAGGTCCCGAGGGCCTCGGGGTGAATTCGGGTGGTTAAACGAGAGTTTTGAGGTGTAATTGCAGGTCAGATTTTTCTGTCATCTGGTGTTTCCGCTTCTGCGGAAATGGACCGCAGAAGCGGTACCGTAGAAGCGGGTGCGTGGTCGCAGAAGTGGTCGTGGCCGGCTAGGGAAATTCCGCAGAT
>NW_017672187.1:0-770 GCF_001879085.1 Nicotiana attenuata
GTTCATAAGCTGCCATATAATAATTTTATGAGCTACATGTATCTACACTCGTAAATTGAGAATTTTGTGAGTAATAAATAGTTACCACTAAAGTGGTTTATTTATTTGAACTCATGAAAAAATCTTAATAAATTTGTACATGTAAAATTGTGTCTATTCATGGATTGAGCATTATGATTAATAAGTAGGATCCACAAAATGGTCTATTTATTTGAGTCATTAAAATCTGCTTAATGTACCATGTGAAAATTATCCTTGATAAATCTACATTAGTGGTGGAGGTTCTTAACTAGAAAAGAGTTTTAAAAAAGTGTCGGGATATATACTATTAACCATGAGTTTGGTTTAGATATACTATTTATTATGGAATAATTGTTTATATAATTTTAATAAAGCTTTAAATAGATCATATATTAATCTGTGTTCTTTGCTTATATAGTAGATGATTTAATGTACAAAGTTTAGCTTATACACGGAAGATTAAATCATCGTTTCTTATAAATATAAAGTTTGAGTTCACAATCTAATGATGAATTGGAATCATCATCGATGATTGTAGCACAAGACTAAATATAATTTATCTTGATTATGGGAATGTTTTAAGTCCAACTTCTTGTGCTAGTACATTTTGTATGTATTGAACGGACCAAGTTGAGATAAGTATTTTATACTGACTTAATAAAATAAACTCTCCAGCCATTCAATGCACTTATACTCTTAATCTTGATATAATTATTATTAGTTGTGTACATTATTAGTGTTTTTGATTT
>NW_017672187.1:3239-38552 GCF_001879085.1 Nicotiana attenuata
TCTGTCATAACCGCACCTGCGGTTGGTCAGCCGCAGGTGCGAGACCGCAGGTGCGGTCCTTCCATCGCAGAAGCGGCCAAGGGCGAGGAGCCCAGGAACCGCAGATGCGGCTCCTTCGCCACAGAAGCGGCTTCGCAGGAGCGGCCCAAAGACCACAGAAGCGGTCCCAGCCCGCCTGGCCAATTCCGCAGATGCGGCCCTGCTCTCGCAGAAGCGAGACCGCAGATGCGGTCCCCTAACCGCAGATGCGGAAATCGCTGAAGGCAGTGCCTTCATTTAATACGGGAATGTGTCATTTTTGACACATTTCCACCATTGTTTGGGCGATTTGGGAGCTTCCAAAGGGAGAGATTCCACCTAGCATCTTGAGGTAAGTTTATGCTACTTATTTCTAGTTTAATACTTGAGTCTTGGGTAGATTAACACACAAAGATTAGGGAAAATCACGGGATTAGAGCAAAACCTAGGGTTTTGATTAAACTTAGATTTTACCACGAAATTTGTTATGGAATGAAGTAGAAATCATATATTATTGATCCTTAGGCTATAGAGAACAACTTTCTTCGAAAAATCTCGGAATCCGAGCACGTGAGCCCGGGGTTGAATTTTAGGAAACTTGTGTTTAAGGTCGGGAAATTTCTTTAGTAATTAAAATGCGAACTCTTGAGCTTGTATTGACTAGTTCCTACCTCGTTTAATTAGTTTTGGATCGTTCGGCTCCAAATTGAGGGTTTGAGCACGTTCTCGATATTGGAAGTACGCTTTGGAGCGAGGTGAGTCTCCTTTCTAACCTTGTAAGAGGGAATTGTCCCCATAGGTGAGTTAATTAAATTATGTGTGCTAATTGTGGGGGCTACGTACGCACGAGGTGACGAGAGTCCGTGCGTAGCTTCTATTATGTTAATTGTCCGGGTAGTTTAGGATTCGTATCATGCTATGTTTGTAAATGTCTAAATCCTTTCATGTTAATGAGATCACTTATGACTTATTAGAAGTTGGAACAATGTATAAGAACGCATGTACTCATTTGATAACTCGTGTGAATTTATTTGATTATGATTGTGCCTTATGTCCCCTCTTGATGATGATTGATATTTGTGGATCGGGCCGATCGCCTCGGTAGAAATAGATGCATCTATGGTTCGCGCCATTCGACCCTCTGGCAGTGCATATTTCTTTAATTGTTGGACCGGGCCGTACGACCTCGGCATAATGTGCGCATGTTTTCTATGTGAATTCATATTCATGACTAGTCTTATTAAATGCCCTGAAATGTAAATAGCAAATTATGAGATTATCTAGGGAATGACTTATCGCTTCTTGCCATAAATTGCTATATACATTGTGACATCTATGTGTAGTAAAACACTTCTTATATAATTGACCCTAGTAAGTGTCAAGTCGACCTCTCGTCTCTACTTCTTCGAGATTAGACGGGATACTTACTAGGTACATATTGTTTATGTACTCATACTACGCTTCTATACTTATAGCCCGTTTGGCCAAGCTGCAAAAATCAGCTTATTTTGAGAAGTGCTTTTTTTCAAAAGTGCTTTTCTCAAAAGTATTTTTGGTGAGAAGCAGTTTGTGTTTGGCTAATTAGTTTGAAAATCACTTCTGAGCAGCAATTAGTGTTTGGCCAAGCTTTAAAAAACTGCTTCTAAGTGTATTTTTCTCAAAGTGCTTCTCAAAAAAGTGCTTTTGGAGAGAAGCTACTTTTTTCTGCTTCTTCAAAACTGCTTCTGCTTCTCCTCAAAAGCACTTTTTTCCTTCCAAAAGCTTGGCCAAACACCTCAATTTTTGGCCAAAAGTGCTTTTGGCAAAAAAAAAAAAAAACTTTTGGCCAAAAAGAAGCTTGGCCAAACAGGCTATTAATTGTACAGGATTTGAGGCAGGTACATCTGGTTATCAGTCTGGTGCGCACGCTTGATTGTAGTCCGAGATTCCACGGTGAGCTGCTCCTTTCCTATGCCGGCCAACAACGTGATGGAGTCTTTCTGTATTTTTTTGCTGTCTATCCTAGTTTTGACAGTATGGTAGAATATTCTTTTGTATATTCTACTAGATGCACATATACTTGTGACACCAGGTCTCGGCACACACATTAGTAGACTATTCTTTTTTTGGGATTTGTATAACTATTTCGGTTCGATGCAAACTATTTCTTGTTTAAAATTCAAATTAGAGTTTGTGTTAACTATTTTGGAAAGAAACAAAACTAGAACTTATTAAAAATTCCGCGTTGGCTTGCCTGACAACGGTGTTGGGCACCATCACGACCTGAAGTGAAATTGGGTCGTGACAGAACGGGAGAAAATTTAATATCTTAGGTTTTTGTGTATTTAATAAAAGGATAATTTATTGCAAAAGGAGATATTATGTATCCTATAAATAGGAAGAACATAATATATTCCTTGAGCTCATCGTATAATTATAAGGAGAATGGAAATCAATATCATGTGTATTTTAATTCATGAAACTGCTTAAAATGGTTATTCTCCGAGTTTGGTTACAGGCTGGTGGTCATGAATTTGACGGACTCCGATTGACCTGAAACTTGGTAGGTTCATCGAAAACGATCTAGTGAGAAAAACCCACTGCTACGCAGTGAATCGTGCTGTTTTTTGGCATTTTGAGGCAGTTTGGATGAGTTTTCAAGCAGTTTATTAAATTGAATTTGTTATAAATATGAAAAATTATTCTTTATATATTGGCTATATTTGTGTTAAATCTGAAGCATGATGATTTAACTTGATATGATATATAGCAAGAATGAAAATCACATGGATTTAAACCTAGATATGGCAAAAAAAATAATTTTATTCGAATTTGGTCTAGTTTTTGGCGATTGTGAATTTCACGATCTCCGAATGACCTGAAATTCGGTAGGATCATCAGAAACAATCAGTTAAGAAGAACTCACTGCTATGCAGTGAATCACATCGTATTTTGACAATTTGGGATCGTTTAGATGAATTTGGAGGTTTGACGGATTAAATTGTGATTTACATACGAAAAGTCATTCTTTCTATCATTTTATTTATGTCTAATCTGGAACATGATAGCATATGTTGATTTGACATGAATTGGTATATGATAAGAATGTAGGTCATATTTTAAATTCTTAAAAAAATGCTTAAAATGGTAATTTTCCAAGTTTGGTCACAATTTTTGGAGATAGTGATTGTAACGATCTCTGATTGATATGAAATTTGGTAGGCTTAGAAATAATCCAGTGAATAACACCCACTGTTGTGCAGTAAAAAATATTAATTTTAGCGTTTTAAGACTGTTTAAATGGGGTATTGAGCATTTTTTTAATTATGGAACTTAATCCTCAGAGAAAAGTTCGTGGTTGTGATAAAGTGGTGATATGAATTAACCCCTATGGCCTCCATTTTTATTTATAGTGAGATAATAAATTTGTGCGTTGACATTAGCTCTTCCTCCATATCGGATAAATTTATTATGAACTCGCCGGATATAGTTACTAGTTATTGATAACCTGTATTCCTGAATAATCTCATTTTTCAATTATTCAACTCTATCTGAGTTTAAAGGGTTGAATCATTTTTGTAACTAAAATACAATCATGATTAAGTGGTGATAGAAATATATTTCTATGGTCTTTCAATATTAATTTCAAGTGAGTAATAAATTTACGCGCTGACTTTAGGTCTTCCTCCATATCAGATAAATTTATTGTAAGCTCACTAGGTGAAATACTAGTAATTGATATCATGTACTTACTCTCCATCTGAGTATACATGTTGGATCAATGGAACTAGAGCTATTAATTATGTTGTTCACTTGACTTAAATTAACAGTATACTCTCATCTGAGTTGGGTCTGTTTTAATAACTGGAGTGAATAATCTGCATTACATATGTATGTTGCATGAGTAGTTCTTTTCCCATCGGAATTGCTATTCAATATGCATGACATATATGTGTAGTGTGTTTAAAAATTTCGTATTAAAAGTTTATATACAATTGACTTAAAATAATAGTATACTCTCCATCTGAGTTGGTTCTATTTATTTTTGGATTTTATAATTGTTGCATATATAATATACTTTGCATGAGTGATTCTTTTCCCATCGAAATTTATTATTCGAGATGCATGTATGTATATAAATATTGAATGCAGTCTGAATTTTACTATTCATTATTTTGACTTATTATGATCTATTTAATATTTTATCTCAACTCCACAATGACTTTATGCAATTTGTCGTATTACTTGTTAAAAATTTTCTTTTAGTGATAAGACATTAATTTAAAGGATGCAATATATGCACTTTTTGTTAGAAGAAATTTAATTCTGATTTCTGGGCAAAATAAGAGATGGATAATTATTTTATTTTTCGAATAACTCTTGAGTTATTGAGCTTGATAAACATTTTATCTCTTGTGGTACATGAATGCATGACCTTGTTATTGTATATTAATGTCTCTCCTGAACAGAACAATATTAGTCTACCTCATAAGAGAATATGTTCTTCAAAATTGAATAAAACTTATTTGTGCACTTTTGTCTAAGTCATATTAATCTAGATAGGATTTCAAGTTGGTCAAGGATGGACTTTAATGTTCATTGAAAGTAGAGGCACTACCAACTTGTAGATCCTGTTTGGAAGGAAATTTGACTATAGGTTGTTTCCTTTCAAAAGGAAATAAAGCTAGTGATAAGCTAGAATGAATCCCTTTTGATTTGTATGATTAAATTAACATACTTGTAAGAGATAGTTTTGAGTATTTTTGTGATGTTCATAAACGATTACTCAAAATATTAATATATTTACTTGATGCACCGTAAGTCTTAATGAATTAAGTAATTCAAGGTTTTTAAGACTTCAAACGCAGAAGCACCAAGAAAATATATTAAGTTACTGCAATTTGATTGTAGTGGCGAGCACCTCTCTAAAGCGTTCTTTTGTTACTTATCAGAATAAGGGATTACATCTCAATTGACTACACCGTAAACTCCATAATAGAGTGGTGTAGTAGAAAGAAGAAATAAGTCTCTTTTGGACATGGATAGATTAATGACGTGTTATTCAAATTGCCTTATTTATTTTTGGAATATTTCCTAGAAACTGCAAATTACATTATGAATTTAGTTCCTTCTAAGTTA
Source organism: Nicotiana attenuata (assembly GCF_001879085.1). Taxonomy (NCBI): domain Eukaryota; kingdom Viridiplantae; phylum Streptophyta; class Magnoliopsida; order Solanales; family Solanaceae; genus Nicotiana; species Nicotiana attenuata. Next base: position 8,376 of record NW_017672187.1, read on the forward strand.
GTACCTGGGACATCTATAGAACTGTGGACTGAATGTAAGCTCAGTCCGTGGCATGTTCAAATACAGGGTTGTCCTGCATATATGCTAAATGGTAAAACGAATATGTAAGTTGGAACTAAGAATGGATAGGTGCATGTTTATTGAATATCCAAGAAAACGAATGGAGTTTTATTTCATTGTCCTAAAGAAAATAAGGCAATTGACGTTCAAGAACATCAAAACCCACAAGTCCGAATTGACGTTCCATTGCATTTAAGTAGTGGAAGAACGTTAATAGACATAATATGCCTTTATCGAGTGGGAGTGATGTTTGAACAGTGAACACTATAGTAAGAAGTCACTAATATGTCAATGTCGTAAGGTAATGAAGGTAATATTAGTAGTACTTCGTCGTAGTGGGAGAATGCTAAAGAAAATTATAGTTCGGTGTACACTCTTGGGATAGTTTCAGTAACAAGATTCCTGAAGAGTTTAATACCAAACTAGATGGTTACGACAAAGCACTACTGGACAAATATTGTATCAGAAATAACTTATTCTTTAGCAAAACCTTATTTGGTGAAGATTTTTAATAGTCATGTAAAAGAATGCCCGAGAAAGTTGTAGATGCATGGTTATGAGTCTAAGTAGGAGATTGCTGGGGCATATACTATTAACCATGCATTTGGATATAGTATATTCTAATAATTGTCATGATTAAAAGTCTAAGTGGGAGATTGTTGGGATATATACTATTAACCATGGGTTTGGTTAGATATAGTATTTATTATGGAGTAATTGTTTTATTCAATTTTAATAAAGTTTTAAATAGATCATATATTAGTCTGTGTCCTTTGCTTATATAGTAGATGATTTAGTGTATAGCGTTTAGCTTATACACGGAAGATTAAATCATCGGTTCTTATAAGTATAAAGTTTGAGTTCACAATCTAATGATGGAATTGGACAAACCATCATGGATGATTATAGCACAAGATTAAATATAATTTATCTTGATTATGGGAATGTTTAATTCCAACTTCTTGTGCTAGTACATTTTATATGTATTGAACGGACCAAGTAGCGATAAGTATTTTATACTGACTTAATAAAATAAAATCTCTAGCCATTAAATGTACTTATACTCTTAATCTTGATATAATTATTATTAGTTGTGTACATTATTATTGTTTTGATTTATTAAAAGGCGAGATTCTTTCGTGGGTATGCCTAATAAATTGGATAATAATAATGTACATTGGCGAAGTAATAGTTAGTTGATGGAATCCATGTCTCAGTTTAGAGATTGATGATACACCTTTATGAAAGCTTATAAGTTTTCATGAGTAAACCCGGCCGGTGGATTTTGTATCCGACACATGAAATAAGTTAAGCGAAAGTCTAAAGGAAATAATCAATAAATTAAATCGTCAGTAATTTAATTTAATTGATTAGTATCCGAATCTTAACATGGGGAGTTAAATAAGATTTAATGGATGAATTTCGAAATTGAATAAGGAGTGCAATTACGAATTTTTAGTGGAATAATTCATAATTAATTATGGTACATATTAATTTCGAAAATTAGAAATTAATTCCATAATTAGTAATTAATTACGGAATCCATGGAAGGAACCTCCGCACTAGAATCACGAAAATAAGCCAAATAAGCCAAACACCCCTTCTCGACCATACACCGAGCTTTCATATAAGAAATAACCCTGCTGGTTCTAATCGAGGCAACCCTGGCAAGGCTAAGGTCACGGTCTTGGCGTGACATTCCAATATATCATGATAAGGCGACAACCAATCCATCCCCAAAATAACATCGAAGTCAACCATATCGAGAAGTAGGAGATCTACACTAGTCTCAAGACCCCAATAATAACCACACACGAGCGATAAACACGATCTACAACAATAGAATCACCCACCGGTGTAGACACATATATAGGAGCACTCAAAGAATGATGAGGCACAACCAAATACGAAGCAATGTAAGATGACACATAGGAGTATGTAGACCCTGGATCAAACAGAACTGAAGCATCTCTACTGCAAACTGAAACCGTACCTTTGATAACGGCATCGGATGCCTCAGCCTCAGGCCTGGCTGGGAAAGCATAACATCGGGGCTGGGCCCCACCACTCTGAACTATATCCCTGGGACGGCCTCCTGCTGGCTGGCCTCCACCTCAAGCGGCCTGACCTCCACCTCTAATACCTTGACCTCCACCTCTAGCTGCCTGACCCCTACCTCTAGCTGGTTGAGCGGGCGATGGAACACCCGGTGTCGGAACCATGACACGAGAACGCTGATGCTGAGAACTGCTCGACGCACGAGGGCAAAATCTAGCAATGTGCCTCGGATCGCCACAAGTATAACAAGACCTCGGCTGCTGAGACTGCTGACCCTGAAACTGACCTTGCCGGCCTGAGTAACCACCCTGAAAACTCTGGAGGGGAGGCACACTGATAGGAGTTGGTGGTGCACTATAGGGTAGCTGATCAGAATACTGCATATGAGAGCCACATCCACCTGAAGCACCGTGAGAAGCCTGAAGTGCTGAATGAAACGGCCTGGGAGGATGGCCTCTACCAAAAGAATCCCTGTCTCCAAACGAAGCACCACCGAACCTACCAGAATGACGAGGCCTCTTGTCAGACCTCTGACCACTCCCCTAAGCTAAAACCTTCTCAACCCGCCTGGCCACATTGGCCGCATCTTGAAAAGAAATCTCGCTCCATGTCTCCTTAGCCATTTGCAATCTGATAGGCTGAGCGAGTCCCTCAATAAACCTCCTCACCCTCTCTCTCTCTCGGTGGGGAGTATAAGAAGAGCATGACGAGCCAAATCAACAAACCTAGTCTCATACTGAGTGACAGTCATAGAACCCTGCTGAAGATGCTCAAACTGCCTGCGATAGTCCTCTCTCTGAGTGACAGGAAGGAACTTCTCAAGAAATAGCTAAGAGAATCGGTCCCAAGTCAAGGCAGGAGACCCAGCTGGCTGATAAATATGGATTTTAGCCTATCTTATGCTCTCTTTTGCTTAGGTTTTTGGATAAAAAATATGTAAAACTATTCCCGAAAACTGACTTATTGTGCTTGTCTGCATGGTTTGGTCAAAATGAGGCAAGAAAGCCATAATCAACTCATGGAGGAGTTAAAATTGCACAAGCTCAAAGCTGAGACAAAAGTGCTGACCGCGAAGGAAAAGACCGGCCGCGGAAGATCCACAGCTGAAGCGGCCACAATTACGCGGTCTGCAGAATTGAGGTTTAGAGAAGGTGTTTTGGGGTGCAACAGAGACCGCTGACGGCGATGAAAAAGTACGGCCGCGGAATACCTGACGCAACCGCGGTGGTATTTCCGTTGAGAGCGGCGATCAAGGTTCAGAGACCCTGCAAAGTAAGCCTCACTGAGTAGCGCAGTACGCGTCCAAATTGCGCGACCGCGGATGAGGCTAACGCTGAGGCGGTAACTTTTATGCTATCTGCGAAATCAAATCCAAACCAAGCACAAAAGTGAAGAAAGGCGGTCCGCGCTTGATTTGCGCGACCGCGGAAGTCCTTACACTGAGGCGCTGATAGAGAAACCTCCGTAGGGGTATTTTTGTCCATGAATTTCAGTTGTGTATAAATAATTCTTTTTCACATTTTTAGGTAATCTTTTGTCTGAGGAGCTCGTGAACAGCCGTATTTTACTACTTAGAGTAATTTTAGAGCAGCTTTAGCTATTAATCTTAGATTTTATTCTTGTAATAAACTTTTATGGCTTATATTTCATCTCTATCTTTGATTTTTACCTTGATTATGAGTCGCTAAACCCATTAGCTAGGGTTGTGACCCAACCCGTGTGGGTGTTTAATGGGTCTTCAATTTTAGGGCTTGATTATTTATGGGTTAATGATATTTAGCTTGATTCATGCTTTAATTGTAGAATTGGTGGTTGCAAACATTGATTCGTGCCTTTATGACTTAGACTCTTCTTGAGAAAGAGGGACTAAGTCTAGGAAATTTAGGCTAACAAGGAATTGGGTTGCATTCAAGAGATTGATAGCCCCAATTAAAGGGTTAAACCTAGAGATAGTAATACCCGACTTGAGCCAATTTTGTTTGCATTGTTTGAACACCCAATTGGGCTTGAGAAAGCCAATTAGGGCAAAGTCACTCAAACTATCGAGAGGTATAGAGTGAGTAATTATGTGCAAAGGTTATATAATGATCCCAAATATGACAAGCTTGTCCTAAATTCTAGACCCCATTAGATACTCGCCTAGGTGTAAGTCACTTCCCTAGTGCTTTTTATCAATTGAGAAAAATCCTACAAAAACATTGTACTTAGATTACTTTCAGCAATCAGTAGCATTAAAAGTAGAATAGGAACAAATCCAAACATGGTTAGAGGTGCAATTAAGAGCAACACGCATAGCTAGATTGGATAGAAACCTAACTCCCAACCAATATTAGCTCCTTGTAGATATCGATCCCGACCTTTCGGGTAAAAGCTACATCGATCACTCTTTTCCATTTTATAGTGGTATAGGGTTGGAACCGATCAACGTTTTAGCGCCGTTGCCGGGGAGCTAAACGGTTTTGGCTATCTATCTGACTAGTTGTGTGTCTTGTTTTTCTTTCCTTCTATTTTACTAACTTGTGTAAGTTAATTGATTCGGGTATAATGATGTTCTAAACGTCAATACCACACAAGAGGGGGGGGGGGGTGATTTGTGTGGTACCTAATTTTCGCACTAGAAGAACCTGGTTCTTCTAGATGAACTTACTATAACTGTTTGCGGAATTAAGAGTGCATAAAGTAAAGAACACAGAGATTTTTACGTGGAAAACACCTGTCTCAAAAGGTGAAAGAAACCACGACCTACTACTCAGTAGGATTTTCCCAAACTTCTACTAAAATCACTGAGCCAAAAACAGCATTTACAAACTCTTGTAAACCTAAGGATTAAACTCTAATCCCAGTGTGGTACACAGCCTCAACTATTGCGACACCTTCAAGTTAACTCTAACTTGAATACTCAAAGTACCTAATACAATTGCTTCTATGAAAGATGGAAAGGTACAATATTAAACCATCTACTACAATTGAACTAGAATAAGAATAAACACAATGGAACTGGTTCTTCTATCTCGTTCAAGTAGCTGCAGGAGTTCATCTTAATCTCACATAAATTGCTTGCGAAATTGCCTTGCTCTTTTGCTCTCAATTTAGCTTAACTTCTGCGTATTTGTGCCCACTTGTAAAAGAGAACAATCATTTTTATTTATAGAGTTAGTAATCAGAGTTATCAGAGTTTGATTAAAACTCGAATTGCTGATCCTTCATCAAATTCGAGTCCTAGAACAACTCAAACTCCAATCCTTATCCTTGATCCGGATGTAGTTCTCTTCACATAAGGAGACTTCTTCTCCTTATCCCATATGCAATCTTTTCGATCAGTTCATAAGATATTCAGAAGATATTGCTGCTTGATCTCAAAGGCTTATCTTCTTCACGTGCATCTCATGTGCATGGGCCATAACCACTGTGTCTCATCATATGGACCTGGTCCTTCACTGAGTTCATTTGTCATTCTTCAAAACTTCAACTGAACTTGGGCCAACATATAATATGGCAAATAATGATCATATTGGAAATGTTCTCCCGGGGGAGGAGGTAGATGATAATGCTGAAGATGAGGTGCTTCTAGTACCTCAAGCTCAAAGAAGAGGCCGCCAGGCCAATGACAACATTCCAGACCCTCCCCTAGTTTCTCCGTGAGTAGCTCCTCGGGTGCTTCCAAATGAAGGCTACGCAAGTGCAATTTTCCCACTCCGGATCCTGACGGGCAATTTCTAGATTACAAATGTTATGTTGACTTTATTGGAGCAAAGAGGGTACTTCACAGGTGCTCCCCATCAGAATGCATATAAACATCTAAAGGGTTTTGCGGATACCTGCTGGGGAAGAAAACTGACAAATGTGTCGGAGGATGCATTGAGACTGTGATTGTTCCCTTTTTCACTAAGAAGGAAAGCTTTGGACAGGCTCGAAAGACTTCCTAACCATTCCATCACTACGTGGGAAGAGTTGGCCGACAAGTTTATAGCCAAATTTTTCTCACCGGGGCATATGGAGACATTGAGAGATGAGATCCTGGCCTTCAAACAGGAACCTAATGAACCACTTCATGAGATCTGGGAAAGCCATCAGACGATGGTGAAAGAATGTCCGAACAATGACATGACCGAAGCAATGATCCAGCAAACATTCTATCGTGGCATCAACACGACCAATCAATGTGTAGTGAACCAGCTAGCAGGGGGAAACTTTATGAACACAGCTTATGCTGAGGCGTGTGAGATACTTGATGAGATGGCAGATACTTCCTTGGCGTGGAAAATCCGAGCTAATGTGCCACAAGGTGATCCCACTGTCATTGACCTGCACTAAGAGCTCCATGACCACGACCAAGCAATAGCAGAGTTGACTACAACATTGAACCAGTTGGCCAAAGCTCAATTGCAGCAAGTTTAAGCGCCAAGATAAGTGAACGCCATGGAAGGGGTAAATATGATGGTCAACAAGCGGCGACAAAGAGGTCAACAAAGTCTGGATCAATATGAGCAGGGTAGTAATGGTTTCAACCAGGATGATGGGTATGATGATCAAAGTGAAGAAGTCCAGTATGTGAACAACTACCAAGGACAACGGGGCAATGCTCCGAATCAACAACAACAGTGGAGATCCCAAGGAAATTGGGGGAATCAAAACCAACAAGGAAATTGGAATAATGGTAACAACAACAACGAAAACAACTGGGGGAACAACAATCAGAATTGGGGCAAGCAGGGCAACTGGGGAGGACAACAACCAAGGGGGTTGGAATAACGGTAATCAAGAGAATCAGGGGCAGAGCTTTCAAAGGCCTCCGATGTATCAACAACCAAACAACCCTCCTCCATTTCTGTCTCAAGGCCCTAGCTCGTCAAATAATGAGATGGGGAGTATTGATTTGATGTTTGAGCAAATGGTGAAGAAAAACGCCAACTCCGATGCCCAATTAGCGTCCCATAACACTTCTATCCAAAACATGGAGGTCCAACTTGGCCAGATTTCGCAATCTTTGAACACTCGCCCTAAAGGGGGCTCTACCTAGTGATACGGTAGTAAACCCGAATGGTGGGAACAATACCAACCATGCAATGGCGATAACCACAAGGAGCGGTAGAGGTGGTGAAGTAAGTGCCTCCACGCAAAAGGAAGTTGTGAGTGATGATGTTGAAGTGCCAAATGATGATGATCCAATAGTTGATAAGCAAGCGAGTGAAGAGAATTTGACTGGTGAAGTGAGAATTCATATTCATGACAATGAGGAGGAGACTCAAAATGATGTGAACCCATCTAGGGAACACACGATAGATATACCGAAAACGGTAGTGCCCAAGGCTAAGGCTCCTTTGCCAAGGCCTCCTCCACCTTACCCTCAAAGACTTGCGTAGCAAAAGAATGAAAACCAATTTAAGAAGTTTATTCAGATGATGAAAAACTTGTTGATCAATGTACCCTTAGTGGAAGCTCTTGAGCAAATGCCGGGATATGCCAAGTTTATGAAAGACTTGGTGACCAAAAAGAGATCTATGGATTGTGAGACCATCAAAATGACACATCAAGTGAGTGCAATTGTGCACTCGATGGCTCCAAAGCTTGAAGATCCCGAAGCATTTACCATTCCATGTACCATTGGGAGTGCGGATTTCGCAAAGGCCTTGTGTGATTTGGGAGCAAGTAAAAATTTGATGCCGTACTATGTATTCAAAACTTTAGGTATTGGTCAACCGAGAGCTACTTCAATGAGATTGCAAATGGCGGATCGAACAATGAAGAGGCCGCTTGGTATTAATGATGATGTTCTTGTCCGGGTTGACATGTTTATTTTGCCTGCGGATATTGTGATTCTCGACTGTGAAGTCAACTATGAGGTACCTATAATATTGGAAAGGCCTTTCCTAGCAACAGGGAAGGCATTGGTTGATGTGGAAGCAGGGGAGCTCACCTTCCGGGTGGGTGACGAAAAAGTTGTCTTCCATGTTTGCAAATCGATGAGGCAATCGAGTAGTACTGAAGTTTGCTCTTTTGTGGATCTTGTGACGGAGGTGATAGTTGATGACACGAGTGCCATGATCAATGTGGAGGACCCTTTGGAAGCTGTATTATTGAACCATGATGTGACTCAGGATGAAGGCTTGGTAGAGTATGTCAATGATTTGCAAGGAATGGGTTTTTACCCCTATGAGCCCCGTAAACTTTCCTTGGATCTTGAGAACAGAAAGACTCCACAAAGCCCTCAATCGAGGAACCTCCCGTATTGGAGTTGAAGCCTTTGCCTTCACACCTTAGGTATGAATTCTTGGGACCTAGTTCAACTTTACCTATTATTCTTTCTTCGTGCTTAACTAATGTGCAGGTAGATGCCACCCTGGAGTTGCTCCGAAGAAGGAAGAAGGCAATTGGTTGGACTCTAGCTGATATTCGAGGGATAAGCCCCGACTTTTACATGTATAAGATTATACTTGATGATGATGCCAAACCCTCCGTGGAACATCAAAGGAGGTTGAACGAGGCTATGCAAGAGGTCGTCAAGAAAGAAGTTATCAAGTGGCTAGATGCAGAGGTTGTGTACCCCATCTCGGATAGTTCATGGACTTCACCGGTAAAATGTGTGCCGAAAAAGGAGGGTATGACTATGGTCACAAATGAGCAAAATGAGTTGATCCCCACTATGATTGTCACCGGATGGAGGGTATGCATGGACTACCAGAAGTTGAATAAAGTGACCCGCAAAGATCATTTTCCGTTGCCCTTTCTTTACCAAATGTTGGATAGACTTACCGGGCGTGCCTACTACTGCTTTTTGGATGGGTACTCAGGTTACAACCAGATTTTGATTGCACCGGAGGACCAAGAGAAAACCACCTTCACATGCCCGTATGGGACCTTTTCATTTTCACAGATACCATTTGGTTGTGTAATGCATCGGCTACCTTCTAGCGGTGGATGATGGCTATCTTTACGGACATGGTGGAGGACTTCTTGGAAGTGTTCATGGATGATTTTAGTGTTGTGGGTGACTCCTTTGAAGAATTCTTGAAGAATCTTGATAAGGTGCTAGCCCGATGTGAAGAGACAAATCTTGTGCTTAACTGGGAAAAATGCCACTTTATGGTCGAGGAGGGCATTGTCCCCGACCATAAGATCTCAAAGAATGGTATTGAGGTGGACAAGGCAAAAATTGAATGGATTTAAAAACTTCCTCCTCCTACTTCCGTCAAGGGGGTTAGGAGCTTTCCTTGGCATGCGGGGTTCTACCGATGGTTCATCAAGGACGTTTCAGAGGTGGTGAATCCCTTGTGAAAATTGTTGGAAAAGGATGTGAGGTTTGTGTTTAATGAAGAATGCATGAAAGCTTTTGAACTTCTCAAGTACAAACTGACAACCACTCCCATTATTACCGTACCCAATTGGAGCTTACCTTTTGAGCTTATGTGCGACGCAAGTGATATTGCGGTAGGAGCGGTCTTGGGGCAAAGGGTGAACAAGATGTTTCACCTGGTGTATTATGCAAGCAAAACTATGAATGATGCCTAGGTTAATTACACGGTGACGGGAAAAGAGTTGTTAGCCATAGTGTTTTCCATGGAAAAGTTTAGGCCTTATCTCATGGGTTCCAAAGTGATTATTCATACTGATCACGCGGCACTCCGTTACTTGATGACAAAGAAGGATTCTAAGGCTCGATTGATGAGACGGGTTCTATTACTTCAAGAGTTTGACCTTGAAATTGTTGATCGAAAAGGGTGTGAAAACCAAGTGGCGGACCACTTGTCCAGCTTGGAGGAGGAGGGGAGGCCCCGTGATGGCCTCGAAATTAATGATTCATTCCCGGATGAACACCTCCTCTCCGTATCTTTGAATAGTATGCCTTGGTTTGCCGATGTTGCTAACTTTCTTGTGACCGGCATTGTCCCGTGTGAGCTCTCTTCTAACCAAAGGAAAAAGCTTAAATGGGATAGCTTGGATTACTACTGGGACGAGCCTTATCTGTTCAAGATTTGTAATGATGGTGTGATCCAGAGATGTGTTCCGGAAGAGGAGCAAATGAGTATTCTTGATGCTTGCCATTCCTCGCCCTACGATGGTCATCATGGTGGGGCGAGAACTGCTTCAAAGGTGCTCAGCTGTGGTTTTTATTGGCCTACATTGTATAAAGATGCTAGTGAGCTTGTGAAGAGATGTGATGAGTGTCAAAGAGCTGGTGGAATTTCCAAGAAGGATGAAATGCCTCTCACCACTATTCTTGAGGTTGACATATTTGACGTGTGGGGCATTGACTTCACGTGACCTTTTGTGAGTTCATGTGGTAACACGTACATTCTGGCTGCTGTTGATTATGTTTCCAAGTGGGTTGAAGCGGTGGCTTTGCCCAACAATGAGGCACGGGGTGTAGTGGCTTTCTTAAAGAAAAATATTTTTACAAGGTTTGGCACTCCTAGGGCGATCATCAGTGATGGGGGTTCTCATTTCTGCAACAGGACATTTGACACTTTGCTTGCAAAGTATGGTGTCAATCACAAGGTATCAACCCCTTATCATCCTCAGGCTAGTGGACAAGTTGAGGTCTCCAGCAGGGAGATAAAGAGCATTTTATCAAAAACTGTCAATGCAAATAGGACTGATTGGTCAAAGAAACTGGATGATGCTTTGTGGGCTTACATGACCGCTTACAAGACTCTAATTGGTATGTCTCCGTACCGGTTGGTATTTGGGAAAGCATGCCATCTTCCGGTTGAGTTAGAACATAAGGCCATGTGGGCGCTGAAGAAGTTAAATCTTGAGTGGGAGGTTGCAGCAAATCTCCGGGTAGAGCAACTTAATGAACTAGATGAGTTCCATGCCTATTCCAGCTCGTCCTTGTATAAGGACAAGATGAAGTACTTACATGACAAATATTTCCGGAGCAAGGAATTCAAGGAAGGTGATTTAGTTCTTCTATTCAACTCTCGGTTACGACTATTTTCGGGAAAGCTCAAGTCAAATTGGAGTGGCCCTTTTGAAGTGGTGCATGTAACTCTGTTTGGTGCTTTTGATTTGAAAAACAAAAATGGTGAAATCTTCCGAGTTAATGGGCACCGAGTGAAGCACTATCTTGGCAGGTTTGATGACAGCCACGTGGTGGCAATGATCCATTTCAAGTGATTGATGGTAACCTGCGTCGTGCCGCGACGTTAAATCAGGCGCTTCTTGGGAGGCAACCCATGTGTTTTTCTTTCTTTTTGATTTTCTTCTTAGTGTAGGCTTTATTTTGGACCAACTGGTTGTGAAGTTTGTGTAGGAATTATTGTGCAGTGTAGGACCGTGCTAAACAAATTACCTTAAGTGTGAGAATTACGCTGACCGCGCTCAGAATTTTGCGATCAATGGTTGCTTTTCGCAGGGACATAAATGGTCCGCGGACTTGAAAAAGTCCAGAATAGCAACTCTCTGAAGTTGTATTCGCATCGGCGATGGAAATTTCGCGGTCCGCGTCTCTCTTTCGCGGCCGCGTTCATTTTTCGCTCTTAGCGGTTCCTTCTTGGTAACAACCCTTCAAAAAAGGTAAAAGCGCGGACCGCGGTGGAATTCTACGGCCGCGCCAGGTAAGGTTTGTAGGTCCCTGTACTTTTTAGTATAAATAGAAGGTCATTAGCCCTTTTACCCTTTTTGAACCCTAGACTCCCACTGTACCTAAAAACACTGTTCATCCTCATATTGTGGTCTTTTAATCTCAATTACTCAAGAGTCAGTCTTTTACTACACATTTCATAACTGGTATGCTCGATTACTTGTGTTAATTTTATTCCTTTCTTTTCTTTCATCTCTATTTTACTGTTTCTTTATAGTTAGGGTTAATTAGTTGATGGTAAATTAGTTAGGGTTAATTAGTTGATGCCTAGTAGGGGTTAGTGGTGTCCATGATACCTGTTAATGACTAGAAAAGTGAAAACCCTTCAGTGCGCGTTCTTTTTGAATTCCACGGCCGCAGCCGTAATTCCGCGGTCAACGTTCATACAATATTTTGAGTTAAAAATGGTTCATTTCCGCGGTCAGCGGTGGAAATTCCACGGTTAGAGGCCTATTTTACGCGGCCACGATTCTTTTTACGCGAACCACGGATTTTAAGTTCAAAGTCTTGCTTAGTTGGGTCCGCGGCCACGTTAGTTTTTCCACGGACAGCGTTGAAACTTTCGCGCTCGCGCCTAAAATTCCTCTCTCAGCGGCAGTCTAACTTCAGAGACTGGTAGTCTAAATCCCAGTCTTTCGCAACCGCGCCTAAAATTCCGCTCTCAACGGTAGCCAGTCCGCGACCGCACTCATTTTTTCGCTGTCAGCGGACCTCTGCTTTTGGAACACTGCCAACTTTTCATCTGCCTTCCTTTAATGATTCTTTTAACAACAATACTAATGAGCTTTCACTGATTGTGTAAGCAGACAATGGTCAAATCTAGAGGCGGGAGTGATAAACAAAAAGAGAGAGCAGAGTCCTCTCGAGGAAGGATCAAGCTACCCCTAGCAGTACAACAATCCATCGGGAAGATGCAAAAGGCCATCAATGTTGCGGTTAGAGCAGTGGACCACTCGGACACAAGTGAGTACGTCCCTTCCCGAGAAGCTTCGGAAGGTGATTTTGTATCCACTCAAGTCCCAGATTTCCGGGAGAGGTACTGACTGGTGGATGTACCTACCTCCTCTACTGAGTCGTCTGATGACTCAGAGGGAGGTAGTGAGGCGTCGGGATCATCTTCCCCACCTGCTGCAACTCCGGCCTCACCAACTGCTCCTGCTTCTGCTGATATTGATGTTGCTGCTGAGATACCGGATGACGGGAGAGGGGGTGACACCCAGACATGGGGGTTGGAGAGAACGAGGATCCCCGTGGTATGGCAAGAACGGTTAGTTAGTGAGAAAGCCTATCACAAATTCCAGGAATGGTGGCCGCAGAGGTCTCTTACCCTCGAGAGGCAATTCATAGAAATGGATCTTCTACCCGACAACCCCAATGTGAAGAGGCAATTTGATGAAAGAGTGGGGTGGAAATTCTTTACAAGCAAGCTATCGGAGGACAATGAATATCTAGTCAAAGAGTTTTGTGCCAACGTAGCCCACATAAAAAAGGGCACCTATGTGACCAAGGTGCGGAACCTGAAGATTAGATTTGATGGCAAGACGCTGAATGACTACGCTAGGTTCAATGATGAGGATGAGTTACTGTATCTGGAGAAGGTGGCTATGGATGATTTAGACCGCCCTTGGCTTGCATCGGTGATCGCTATTCCTGGGACTACTCCAGCTTGGTTGACACCTGGGGCCCCGATCTATAGGAACACTCTGAGCTTTGAAGCGAAGGGGTGGTCTACTTTTGTGTGCAGAAGATTAGACCCTACCACACATGACAGTGATATGCCGCTTTCCCGGAATCTTATTGTGGGGGCTATCATGGCGGGGTACCCGATCAATGTCGGGAATATTATGGCCAGGGTGATTAACAAAGCAGTTGGAAAATACGAGAGCTCATATCCTTTCCCAAACTTCCTCACCATGTACCTAGAGGATCAGGAAGTAGAAGGAAGGGATTTTGACACCAAAGTGAAACCGAAGAGGCCATTTTCATGGTACAGCCTTCACTGTCCGGACAACCCCAAGTCCAAGGGCAAAGCCACCACTTCCATTGGCCAGTCTGAAGAGCCAGCGGTGGTAGCCACTAGTTCTAAGCCTTCCACTGCCATGCCAAATCTTCCCTCCGGACCATCTACTTCTATGCCTTCTTCAGTGCCTTCTTCATCAGCATACCCTCTCACTGCACTAAGGGTTATTCAGACTCTTTCTAGCATCAACAACTGGATGCAGGCAGCTACATCTAAGTTGTCTGTCCTATCCAGCACAGTGGCAGCTCAGTCAGTTCCAGCACAGCCTCAGGTGCCCGCTTCAGTGGAAGAATCTCTAAATGAGCTTCTGGACAACTAGAAGAAGCTCCTGGATAACCAGAAGCTTATCATGGATGCTTTGGAGGCACACGGAAAAGCAATCAAGGACCTAGGCAAACAAACGAAGAAGATGAAGAAGACTCAGGCCTCAAACGAGTTAGTAAAGTTGCTGAGCAAGGAGGTTGAGAATATTAGATCAACTGGAGACATCCTATTGGACTTACTCTTGGAGGAGCCAGTCCCAGCAGCTTAGGCAGCACAGGTACCAGAGCAGAAAGTTGATAGAGAGCCCATGAGGAGAGGGGTGATCCCCTAGACTGAGGATTTGGAGATTGAGCTGGAAGACCCCGAGGGAGGTGACTCAGGCCAGCCACAGGACGCAGCCAGTGACCCCATGCAGACAGAGGCATCATAGGGAGTTCTTCTTTACTCTCTACCCTTCCCCTATTCTATTTTAGCTGATAGCATTAGGGACAATGCTACTTTTTATTTGGGGGGGGGGGTGTCCTATTTTGATGATGATTTGGATATTTTGGATATTTGGTTTGTAATAACGTTGATACTATTTATCGTTATTCTCGTAATTTTTACTTTTGGTATGTATATAAAGTTACTTCTCCATATATATATCCATTCCCCTTTTATGTATATTCGTCTCAATCCCCTATTGTACATATTCAGTTTACTTTTTGTAGTTTAATTTATAACTTCTTTTGAAATTTTCCTTAATAGAGTAGCTTCTTATTTCATTTAGTAGTTTCTTTTTTAATTTGTAGCTTCTTACTTTTACAAGTTTTCGTGATCAATAAGCCTTTGGTTTTCTTAATGCCACGGTTCTTTCCAAATGTGGAATTTGTGTGAACCGGGTGACTCTTCTCGATGATGGATGGCGTGACAACCTTCTTAAGGGATTGAGTCCATTTTTCTTTATGTTTTTGTGTAAATAGTAGTAATGAATAAAAGTGACTCAGGCAAAGCTTCACTTGGGCCTAGCACATTTACCTTTGACCTTATGGTTAGAAACAAATTGATTTGCAAAGAATGATGCTAGTTGTGACCTTTAGACTCTTGTGTTGACTAAACAATCATCGATTGGATTCCAGCCATTTGTGTTGCTCAATCTTATCTAGGGTTGTTGTGGGCCCTCGACTCTGTCTCTTTAGCAATCCAACAGCTTGTGAGGTGAGGTATTTATTTGCAGGCCCAAGTCCCGTGCCAATAAGTCTAGAACTTGCCCTGAATATTTGTCTAGGCGAAATTCTAAGTGTAGCTCGACTTGATAAATGATTATAGGCTCTCCTTGTTCCAAATTGAAACTTGAAAGCATCCATAGCCCACCAAATATGATATCCCTAGTCAACCCCGTTGAGCCGAAGCCCTTTTTCTTTCAATAACCATGATACAAGCCTTTATCCATTCTAAAATGACCCTCTCTTGGCACCCGATCTTTCCTTAGCACGATTGGAAAACACATAAGTTTGGGGGGAGAGACGAGGAATGCAAAAGTGATAAAAGGTACAAAATGAAGAAAGGGGAAGGCAAAAGAAAAAGAAAAAGAAAACAAAAAGTCAAAAAGAAAGTGAATAATATAGAAAAAATGAAGGGATTCAATAAAATCAATGATGAAAGGCTTGGAATGATTAGAAAGGAGAAAGAGGATTGTCATGAACAAGAAAGAGTGACAGTGTGTCTCTCTAGTCCCCTACGGAAGAAGAAAATGACTCAAATAGTCAAGAAAGTGTGAGCCGAAATGAGAAAATGAAGTGCTTAAGGAAAGATGAAACCTTCATAGACCGATATATCCTACCTTGAACCAAAAGCATTCATTACATTCTCGCAAAAGACCTATATGATGTCGAGTTGAGTGAGCTTACATTAGTGGTGATTCACATAAGGGGCAAGCTTATGGTACTTAGAGCCGGACTTGTGACCTTCCTTTTTGAGAGATGAGCTACTTTCCAAAATCCTTGTTCTGAGTGCTACAATCTAATGTGAGGTCTGCTTATGGATAGTAGAGGAGTAAGAGTTTGGGTTCCACAATGACCTATGTAGTAGAAAGAGATTCCTTGATGAGTTAAGTCAACTCTTGATGCTTTTGTATCGCACTAAGACTATCGTACTAAAAAGATTGTGTGTTGTTAATAATGCATTTGAGTTGAGGGTAATTGTTAGTCCCAATTGATGCTTGATGAAGTCACCTTAGGACTACTAAAATTTTCTAATCTTTTATCTTGAGGAGGTGGGAATTACTTTGTTTGCTTGAGGACAAGCAAAAGCTTAAGTTTGGGGGAGTTGATAACTATGGATTTTAGCATATTTTATGCTCTCTTTTACTTAGGTTTTTGATAAAAAATGTGTAAAAGTATTCCCGAAAACTGACTTATTGTGCTTGTCCGCAGGGTTTGGTCAAAATGAGGCAAGAAAGCCATAATAAACTCATGGAGGAGTTATAATTGCACAAGTTCAAAGCTGAGACAAAAGCGCTGACCGCGAAGGAAAAGAGCGGACGTGGAACATCCACCGCTGAAGCATCCACAATTACACGGTCCGCGGAATTGAGGTTCGGAGAAGGTGTTTTGGGTGCAACAGAGATCGCTGATGGCGATGAAAAAGTGCGGCCGCGAAATACCTGACGCGATCGCGGTGGTATTTCCGCTGAGAGCGGCGATCAAGGTTTAGAGACCCTGCAAAGTGAGCCTAACTGAGGAGCGCGGTCCGCGTCCAAATTGCAGCGGCCGCGGTTGAGGCTAACGCTGAGGCGGTAACTTTTACACTGTCCGCAAAATCAAGTCCAAACCAAGCACAAAAGTGAAGAAATGCGGTCCGCGCTTGCTTTGCGCGGTCGCGGAAGTCCTTATGCTGAGCCGCTCATTATTTCGCTGATAGCGAAACCTCCATAGGCGTATTTTTCTCCAGTAATTTTAGCTGTATAAATAATTCTTTTTTACATTTTTAGGTAATCTTTTATCTGAGGAGCTCGTGAACAGCTGTATTTTACTAGTTGGAGTAATTTTAGAGCAGGTTTAGCTATTAATCTTAGATTTTATTCTTGTAATCAACTTTTATGGCTTATATTTCATCTCCATCTTTGATTTCTACCTTGATTATGAGTAGCTAAACCCATTAGCTTGCGTTGTGACCCAACCCTAGTGTGGGTGTTTAATGGGTCTTCAATTTTAGGGCTTGATTGTTTATGGGTTAATGATATTTAGCTTGATTGATGCTTTAATTGTAGAATTGGTGGTTGCAAACACTGATTCGTGCCTTTATGTAACGACCCGGCCGGTCGTTTCATGAGTTACCGCTCTGTTTCCCCCAATTTCTGCTTCTTTATGTGTTGTTCAGCTTTATTTCATCGTATCATGTCGGTAGGTTTGGTTTTGGAGTAGTTTTGAAGTGTTATGAGACACTTAGTCTCTTAAATTGGCCTTTTAGTTGGAAAAGTCAACCGGAAGTTGACTTGTGTGAAAATGATATCGGAATTTGGTTTTTATGATTCAGATAGCTTCGTGAGGTGATTTGGGACTTAGGAGCGTGATCGAAATGTATTTTGGAGGTCCGTGGTAGATTTAGGCTTGAATTGACGAAATTGGAATTTTGGCATTTTCTGGTTGGTAGTGGAGATTTTGATATAGAGGTCGGAATGGAATTTTGGAAATTGGAGTAGGTCCGTTGTGTCATTTGGGATGTGTGCGCAAAATTTCAGGTCATTCGGACGAGATTTGATAGACTTTTTTATCAAAAGCGGAATTCGGAAGTTTTGGAAACCTTAGGCTTGAATCCGAGGGTGTTTTGATGATTCGATGTTGTTTTAAGTGTTTCAAAGATTGGTATAAGTTTGAATAGTGGTATATGACTTGTTCGTACTTTTGGTTGAGGTCCCGGGGGCCTCGGCGTATTGAGGTAAGTAATGATTGTAAATGTTGTCCTGAGGGTAAGAAATCCCGGATTTCACATTGTTGCGCTATTTTGAGGTGACGCACACGCTAGATGACGAGTGTGAGGTCGTGCACCGTTGGGTATTGTGACTCGGTCCATCCCGCACGACTGTTAAGTCGCGTATTTGATCGAACACTATTTAATATTGTTGTGTTTTGGAAAATATTACTAAGTTTGGGGTTGAATGCCATGTTTGGGCCTTGTGCCGACTGTTTGGACCCTTAGAGGCTTTTTAATACTGTTTCCTCACTGTTTGATAATGTTTACACTCGGTCGTGCTATGCTTTCACTGATTTCATAACTCAGATTTTATTTACTCCTTTTGATTTTATAAATGATATTTTGAGCAGAGTACCTATTTTACTATTAGCCCGAGGGGCTTGAGTAAGTCGCGACTGAGTGAGGCCGAGGGCCTGTGTTGTGAGGATATCATGGGATCGGGCTGCGTGCCGCAACATGTTGTACTGATTTGTGATATATAAGAGGCTGAGGGCCTGATTTGTTATGCCACGAGATGGCTTATGTTAGCACTTGGGCTGTAGGAGCCCCTCCGGAGTCTGTACTTCCCCAGTGAGCGTGGGTACCCAGTGTGTGTGTTGTGATATTGCCCGAGGGGCTGTTGTTGTTTCATGGTATTGCCCGAGGGGCTGATTACGAGTGATTGTGAGGTAGCCCGAGGGGCTAGTTCTGTTGATATTATGCCCGAGGGGTGGTTTATGGTGCTTGTTTTGCCCAAGGGGCTGTTTACGTTTCTTACTTTTCACTCACTATTTTCATCACTCGTTTGAAACTATTGAAAGATGTTTTAAAAGGTTTTACTGAACTGAGTTGTTTTTACGAGTTTTATTGCTTTGCTGCATTGTTCTGGACTTATACGGTTTTGCTGTAGCGTTATGACGTGGTTTACGTATTTTCTTACTGCTCAACTGCCTTTACTTTTGTTACTTACTGAGTTGGTGTACTCACATTACTCCCTACACCTTATGTGCAGATCCAGGAGTCTTGGGTCGCAATAGCAAGAGCTGATCAGCCTTTCAGCAGGTCTCCGGAGTTGACTAGGTAGCTGCTTGGCGTTCGCAACCCAGCGCTTCTCCTTCCTATCTTTTTCACCTTTGTATTAGCATTTGTTTTCAGACCATGTTGTCCTTTCTTATTCTGAGACGAGTTGTAGTTGCTCATGACTGGTGACACCCCGATGTCGGGCTGTGTTAAGTTTCCGCACCGTTTATTTTAACTTTTATTATGGGATTTTAGCTAATTAATGACTTAAAATGACTTATTATGAATTTTTGGTTGGTTTTGGGGTTTGTATCGACTGGCCTAGTTTCACGATAGGCGCCTTCACAACCGGGTCCGTTTTAGGGTCGTGACAAGTTGGTATCAGAGCCTAGGTTACATAGGTCTCACGAGTCATGAGCAGGTTTAGTAGAGTCTCGCGGATCGGTACAGAGACCTCTGTATTTATCCTCGGGAGGCTGCAGAACCTTAAGGAAAACTTCGTATTCTTGAATTCCTATCGTGCGAATTTGTTGATTCTAATACTAAACTTTTGTTATTCTATTCTCTCACAAATGTTGAGGACACGCGCTACCGGTCAGGATGGACGACCACTAGTACCACCAGCTGGGGCCACTAGAGGCCGAGGACGCGGTCGAGGCCGTGGCAGGGGCAGAGGTGTAGCCTGCACAACAGCTAGGGCAGCACCTGCATATCCACCAACAGCCCCAGTTCAGGATCAGGTCCCAGTTGTGGATGCTCCAGCCGCACCAGCTCAGGAACCGGCTCTTCTTATTGTGATTCCAGGCCTTCAGAAGGCCCTGTCCAAGATTCTATCAGGTGGCGGTCAGGCCCATTTCAATGCACTTCTAGCTAGACCCGATGCTATTACTTCAGATGTTGTGATTACAAGTATTGTCTCAGTCTGCCATAGAGATGCCTCTGTGTTATTTGATCCTGGCTCCACTTATTCCTATGTGTCATCATATTTTGCTCGTTATTTGGATATACCCCGTGAGTCTCTTATTTCATCTGTTCGAGTATCTACTCCGGTGGGCGATACCGTTGTTGTAGACCGCGTATATCGGTCATGTGTGGTGACTATTGGGGGTTTGAAGACCCAAGTGGACCTTCTGTTACTTTGTATGGTGGATTTTAATGTGATTTTAGGCATGGATTGGTTATCCCTATGCCGTTCTATTCTGGACTATCATGCTAAGACAGTGACGTTGGTGATGCCGGGTGTACCACTGATTGAGTGGCGAGGTTCGACCGATTTTGTTCCCAGTAGGGTGATTTCATTTCTGAAGGCCCAGCGGATGGTTGGGAAGGGTTGTCTTTCATACTTAGCCTTTGTGAGGGATGTCGGTGTAGGGACTCCTACCATTGATTCTGTTCCAGTAGTGAGGGATTTTCCCGATGTGTTTCCTACAGACATGCCGGGCATGCCACCGGACAGGGATATTGATTTTGGTATTGATTTGGTGCCGGGCACTTAGCCCATTTCTATTCTTCCATATCGTATGGCACCAGCGGAGTTGAAAGAGTTGAAGGAGCAGCTTCAGGAACTCCTTGATAAGGGGTTTATTAGGCCTAGTGTGTCGCCGTGGGGTGCACCTGTCCTATTTATGAAGAAGAAGGATGGCACTATGAGGATGTGCATTGATTACTAGCAGTTGAACAAGGTCACAATCAAAAACAAGTATCCTTTGCCTCGTATCGATGATTTATTTGACCAGCTTCAGGGAGCGAGGGTGTTCTCCAAGATTGATCTCTGTTCAGGGTATCACCAGTTGAAGATCAGGGACTCGGATATTCTTAAGACAGCTTTCAAGACCCGATATGGTCATTATGAGTTCCTTGTGATGTCTTTTGTGCTGACCAATGCCCCAGCAACGTTCCTACATTTGATGAACATCGTGTTTCGGCCTTATCTTGACTCGTTCGTTATTATTTTCATTGATGATATTCTGGTATACTCGCGTAGTCAGGAGGAGCACACGGACCATTTGAGAGTTGTGTTACAAAGATTGAGGGAGGAGAAGCTTTATGCAAAATTCTCCAAATGTGAGTTTTGGCTCAGTTCAGTGGCTTTCTTGGGGCACGTGGTATCCAGCGAGGGTATTCAGGTTGATCCGAAAAAGATAACGGCGGTTCAAAGTTGGACCAGGCCGTCCTCAGCCACCGAGATTCGCAGCTTTCTTGGTTTGGTGGGTCATGACCGTCGGTTTGTTCAGGAATTTTCATCTATTGCATCACCCTTGACCAAGTTGACTCAAAAGGGTGCGCCTTTTATGTTGTGTGAGGCGAGCTTTCAGAAGCTCAAGACTGCCTTGACCACAACTTCTGTGTTAGTTTTGCCATAAGCTTCAGGTTCATATATAGTGTATTGTGATACTTCGAGAGTTGGTATCGGGTGTGTGTTGATGCATGAGGGTAGAGTGATTGCTTATGCTTCACGTCAGTTGAATCCCCATGAGAAGAACTACCCTGTTTTACTGATCATCGTAGCCTCCAGCACCTGTTCAAGCAGAAGGATCTCAATTTGAGGCAGCGGAGGTGGTTGGAGCTGCTAAAGGACTATGATATTACTATCTTGTACCATTTGGGGAAGGCCAATGTAGTGGTTGATGCTTTGAGTAAGAAGGCGGCGAGTATGGGTAGTTTGGCATATATCCCTGTTAGGGAGAGACCTCTTGTAGTTGATGTTCAGGCGTTGGCCAATCGTTTTGTGAGGTTGGATATTTCGAAGCCTAGTCGGGTCTTAGCTTGTGTGGTTTCTCGGTCTTCCTTGTTTGATCGCATCAGAAAGCGCCAGTATGATGATCCTCACTTGCTTGTCCTTAAGGACAGAGTTCAGCACGACAATGCAGGAGATGTGACTATTGGTGATGGTGGTGTGTTGAGGATGCAGGGTCGGATATGTGTGCCCAATGTGGATGGGCTTCGGGAGTTGATTCTGGAGGAGGGCCCATAGCTCGCGGTATTCCATTCATCCGGTTGCCGCGAAGATGTATCAGGATTTGATACAGCATTATTGGTGGAGGAGAATGAAGAAGGATATTATGGGATTTGTAGCTCGGTGTCTCAATTGTCAGCAGGTGAAATCTGAGCATGAGAGACCGGGTGGCTTGCTTCAGCGGATGGATATTCCAGAGTGGAAGTGGGAGTGGATCACCATGGACTTTGTAGTTGGGCTCCCACGGACTTTAAAGAAGTTCGATGCTATTTGTGTGATTGTGGATCGGCTAACCAAGTCCGTGCACTTCATTTCTGTGTGTACTACCTATTCTTCAGAACAGTTGGCAGAGATCTATATCCCAGAGATTGTTCGCTTGCATGGTGTCCCTGTTTCCATCATTTCAGATAGAGGCACTCAATTCACTTTGCAGTTTTGGAGGGCCGTGCAGAGAGAGTTGGGTACTCAGGTCGAGTTGAGCATATCTTTTCACCCTCAGACAGACGGGCAGTCCGAGCTCACTATTCAGATATTGGAGGATATGTTACGCGCTTGTGTCATTGATTTCGGTGGTTCATGGGATCAGTTTCTACCGCTCGCGGAGTTTGCTTATAACAACAGTTATCAGTCGAGTATTCAGATGGCTCCATATGAGGCTTTGTATGGGAGACGGTGTAGACCTCCAGTTGGTTGGTTTGAGCCAGGTGAGGCTAGGCTATTGGGTACAGACTTGGTGCAGGATGCTTTGGACAAGGTGAAGGTGTTTCAGGAGCGACTTCGTACAGCGTAGTCGAGACAAAAAAGTTATGCTGACAGGAAGGTTTGTGATGTGTCCTACATGGTTGGGGAGAAGGTTCTATTGAAGGTTTCACCCATGAAGGGTGTTATGAGATTTGGGAAGAAGGGTAAATTGAGTCCTCAGTTCATTGGGCCTTTTGAGGTACTTCGGAGGGTTGGGGAGGTGGCTTATGAGCTTGCTTTTCCACCTAGCTTATCGAGTGTGCACCCGGTGTTTCATGTTTTTATGCTCCGGAAGTATATTGGCGATCCGTTCCATGTTTTGGATTTCAGCACGGTTCAGTTAGATAGTGATTTGACTTATGATGTGGAGCCAGCGGCTATTTTGGAGCGTCAGGTTCGGAAGTTGTGGAGCGTCAGGTTCGGAAGTTGAGATCAAAGGATATAGCTTTAGTGAAAGTGCAGTGGAGAGGTCGGCCCGTGGAGGAGGATACATGGGAGACCGAGCGGGAGATGCGGAGCAGATATCCTCACCTATTTGAGGCTTCAGGTATGTTTCTTGAACCGTTTGAGGATGAACGTTTTTTTAAGAGGGGAGGATGTAACGACCCAGCCGGTCGTTTCATGAGTTACTGCTCGGTTTTCCCCCATTTCTGCTTCTTTATGTGTTGTTCAGCTTCATTTCATCGTATCATTTTGGTAGGTTCGGGTTTGGAGTAGTTTTGAAGTGTTATGAGACACTTAGTCTCTTAAGTTGGCCTTTAGTTGGAAAAGTTAACCGAAAGTTGACTTGTGTAAAAACAATCTCGGAATTTGGTTTTAATGATTCGGATAGCTTCGTGAGGTGATTTGGGACTTAGGAGCGTGATCGGAATGTATTTTGGAGGTCCGTGGTAGATTTAGGCTTGAATTGGCGAAATTGGAATGTTGGCATTTTCCGGTTGGTAGTGGAGATTTTGATATAGGGGTCGGAATGGAATTTTGGAAATTGGAGTAGGTCCGCTGTGTCATTTGGGACGTGTGTGCAAAATTTTAGGTCATTCGGACGAGGTTTGATAGACTTTTTGATCAAAAGCGGAATTCAGAAGTTTTGGAAACCTTAGGCTTGAATCCGAGGGTGCTTTGATGATTTGATGTTGTTTTAAGTGTTTCGAAGATTGGTATAAGTTTGAATAGTGGTATATGACTTGTTCGTACTTTTGGTTGAGGTCCCGGGGGCCTCGGCGTGATTTCGGATGGTTATGGGGAAGTTGGAAGTTAGAATTTGCAGCTGAAGCTGTTGAGTTCCTGTCATAACCGCACCTGCGGATTGGGGACCGCAGGTGCGAGAATGCGAAAGCGTTAGAGCAGCCGCAGATGCGGCCATGAGCTAGAGGACCAGAATTCGCAGGTGGGGAAGGTTGAACGCACCTGCGAGACTGCAGGTGCGATAAGTGAGGCGCAGGTGCGGTCCCAGGACTTTAAGTGGAAACCGCATATGCGGTTGGTTAGACCGCACAAGCGGTAAAAGGGCCGTAGGTGCGGAATCCCTGGGCTAGAAAGTATATAAGTTCCCCGCGAAATTTGGGTTGTTTTCCACCATTTTTATCCGGGATTAAAGCTTTTTGGGAGATTTTGAAGAGGGAATTCAAGGGAGCTTCGTGGAGGTAAGATTCTTGGAACTAAAACTTGTTTCTACTGTGATATTTTACTGATTAGACATGGAATTTATGGAAATTAGTGGTTAAAATTGGGGGATTAGGGCTTGAACATTGGAGACTTTGAATTAACGAGTTGAGGGGTCGTTTGTGGTCGGATTTTGATGCATTTGATATGTATGAACTCGTGTGTAAGGATTTTAGTTTTGTGATTTTTATCGGAATTCGAGGCGTGGGCTCGGGGGTCGGGTTTGGCCAATTTCGAGACTTTCGACGTAATTTGGTTATTTTTGCGTGGGCTTTGTTCCTTTAGCCTATTTAGATGTTATGATTCTGATTTTGGATAGATTCGGGGCGAGTTGAGGCCGATTCGAGAGGCAAAGGCATCGTGGGCTAGTGTTTGGACCGAATTGAGGTAAGTAATGATTGTAAATGTTGTCCTGAGGGTAAGAAATCCCGAATTTCACATTGTTGTACTATTTTGAGGTGACGCACATACTAGATGACGAGCGTGGGGTCGTGCACCGTTGGGGATTGTGACTTGGTCCGTCCCGTACGACTATTAAGTTGCATATTTGATTGAACACTGTTTAATATTATTGTGTTTTGGAAAATATTACTATGTTTGGGGCTGAATGCCGTGTTTGGGCCTTGTACCGACTGTTTGGACCCTTAGGGGCTTTTTACTACTGTTTCCTCACTGTTTGATAATATTTACACTCGGTCATGCTATGCTTTCACTGATTTCATAACTCGGATTTCATTTACTCCTTTTGATTTTATAAATGATATTTTGAGCCGAGTACCTGTATTACTATTAGCCCGAGGGGCTTGAGTGAGTTCTGACTGAGCGAGGCCGAGGGCCTGTGTTGTGAGGATATCATGGGATCGGGCTACGCACCGCAGCAGGTTGTACTGATTTTTGATATATGAGAGGCCGAGGGCCTGATTTGTTATGCCACGAGATGGCTTATGTTAGCGCTTGGGCTGTAGGAGCCCCTCCGGAGTCTGTACACCCCAGTGAGCGTGGGTACCCAGTGTGTGTGACATGATATTGCCCGAGGGGCTGTTGTTGTTTCATGTTGTTACCCGAGGGGCTGATTATGAGTGATTATGAGGTAGCCCGAGGGGTTGGTTCTGCTGATATTATGCCTGAGGGGCGGTTTATGGTGCTTGTTTTGCCCAAGGAGCCGTGTACGTTTCTATCCTTTCACTCAATGTTTTCATCACTTGTTTGAAACTATTGAAAGATGTTTTAAAAGGTTTTACTGAACTGAGTTATTTTGATGAGTTTTATTGCTTTATTGCATTATTCTAGACATATACTATTTTGCTGTAGTGTTATGACGTGGTTTACGTGTTTTCTTATTACTCAGCTGCCTTTACTTTTATTACTTACTGAGTTGGCGTACTCACATTACTCCCTGCACCTTGTGTGCAGATCCAGGAGTCTCGGGTCGCGATAGCGAGAGCTGATCAGCCTTTCAGTAGGTCTTCGGAGTTGACTTGGTAGCTGCTTGGTGTTTGCAGCCCAGTGCTTCTCCTTCCTATCTTATTCAGCCTTGTATTAGCATTTGTTTTCAGACCATGTTGTCCTTTCTTATTTTGAGACGAGTTGTAGTTGCTCATGACTGGTGACACCCCGATGCCGACCTGTGTTAAGTTTCCGCACTATTTATTTTAACTTATATTATGGGATTTTAGCTAATTAATGACTTAAAATGACTTATTATGAATATCTGGTTGGTTTTGGGGGTTGTGTCAGCTGACCTAGTTTCACAATAGGCGCCATCGTGAAATTTTATGACTTAGACTCTTCTTGAGAAGGAGGGACTAAGTCAAGGAAATGTAGGCTAACAAGGAAATGGGGTGCATTCAAGAGATTGATAACCCCAATTAAAGGGTTAAACCTAGAGATAGTAATACCCGACTTGAGCCAATTTTGCTTGCATTGTTTGAACACCCAATTGGGCTTGAGATAGCCAATTAGGGCAAAGTCATTCAAACTACCGAGAGGTATAGAGTGAGTAATTATGTGCAAATGTTATATCACGATCCCAAATATGACACGTTTGTCCCAAATTCTAGACCCCATTAGATACTCGCCTAGGTGTAATTCACTTCCCTAGTGCTTTTTATCAATTGAGAAAAATCCTACAAAAACATTGTACTTAGATTACTTTCAGCTATTAGTAGCATTAAAAGTAGAATAGGAACAAATACAAACATGGTTAGAAGTGTAATTAAGAGCAACACGCATAGCTAGATTGGATAGAAACCCAACTCCCAACCAATATTAGCTCCTTATGGATATCGATCCCGACCTTTCGGGTAAAAGCTGCATCGACCACTCTTTGCCATTTTATAGTGGTATAGGGTTGAAGCCGATCATT
This sequence comes from Nicotiana attenuata, assembly GCF_001879085.1. Lineage (NCBI taxonomy): Eukaryota > Viridiplantae > Streptophyta > Magnoliopsida > Solanales > Solanaceae > Nicotiana > Nicotiana attenuata. The sequence goes on from NW_017672187.1 coordinate 35,038, forward strand.
GCCCTAGTCAACACAAGTCATTCCACCATCTCTTGGTGGACCCTATCATCTGGAATATAGCAAAGTCGACCCCAACGGTCTGCACTATCCCCATGTTCCGCAATACCTCATGGCAGCGATCAAGATAATCCTGGGGGTCCTCAGAAGCTGCCCCACTGAAATGAACCAGGAAAAGCTTGGTGAACTTTTCCAACCTCAACAAAGCCTCAGAAGACATAGATGATCCACCAGCGGCCTAAGCAGCAACAACTGGCTGGGCTAGTCCCACTGGCTGAGCTGCTGGGGTCTGAAACTGAGGAGCCATCTGCTCCGGAGTGTGGGTAGGAGGAGTTTGGGCTCCTCCCCATCTGATAGACGGCTGGTGCTACAGGAAATGTGCCAGCCTGGGCTATGCTCTCCATAAGGCCCACTAGACGGACCAAAACATCCTGAAGTACCGGGGGTAGTGATGAACCCCTCTGGAAATTGAGCTGGCCCTGCCGGAACGGTTTGGGCCGGAACCTCATCATCAAACTCCACCTGAGGCTCCACTACTGGTGTTGTCCCAAGAACAGTTGAAGTTTTGAAGATTGACAAAAGAACTCAGACATGGACCAGGTCCATCTTGTGAAGCACAGTCATGATCAACCTATACATGTGAGATGCACGTGAAGGAGATAAGTCCTACTGATCAAGCAGTAATATCTCCTGATCTGATCGAAAAGGTTGCATATTGGATAAGGAGAGAAAGTATCCTTATATGAAGAGAACACAATCTAGGATGAAGATAGTGTTAGAGTTTGAGATCATCATGAACTCTTCCACGATAGAGGAGCAGCAATTGAATCCCAATCAAACTCTGATTACTAACCTATTAAATGTCAGTGTTATTCTCTTTTACAGGTAATGCACATACGCAGAAGTTAAACTTAAATTGAGAGCAAAAGAGCAAGGCGATTTTGCAAGCAATTTATGTGTGATTTGAGTGTGCACTCCTGAAGCTACTTGAACGAGATAGAAGAACCAGTTCCAAGTGTCTATCTTTTATTCTAGTTCAATTGTAGTAGGTGATTTAACATTGTACCTTTCAACTTTCATTGAAACAATTGTATTAGGTACCTAGAGTATTCAAGTTAGAGTTAACTTGAAGTTGTCGCAGCAGTTGAGGTTGTGTACCACAACGGGATTAGAGTTAATCCTTAGGTTTACAAAGAGTTTTTGTAAATGCTGTTTTGGCTCAATGATTTTAGTGGAAGTTTGCAAAAATCCTACTGAGTAGTAGGTCGTGGTTTTTTCACCTTTTGAGTCAGGTGTTTTCCACGTAAAAATCTCTGTGTTCTTTATTTTCAGTATTTTATTATTCCGCAAACAGTAGTAGGTGGAACACTTAGAAGAACAAGGTCCTTCTATAGTTCAGTTAAGCGAAAATTGGGTACCACACAAATCCCCCCCCCCCCTCTTGTGTGGTATTGGTGCTTAAAACATCAATTGGTATCAGAGCAGGTTATCCTTGAAGAGGTTAACACCTTAGGAAAAGATCATGATGAATGCACCACCTAGAAACTGGGAAGGGCAATCCACTGCTAGGCCTCCACTCTTTAATGGTCAGTACTATTCTTGGTGGAAGAACAGGATGAGAGATCATATCATAGGAGAGGACTATGAACTTTGGGACATAGTCACTGATGGTCCCCTAGAAACTACAAAGAAGAATACTGAAGGAGTGGACGTGCCAAAGACAAGAGCTGATTGCACTGCTGAAGATTTGAAGAAATGGGAGAAGAATGCCAAGGCCAAGAAATGGCTTGTGTGTGGACTGGGTCCAGATGAGTACAGCAGGATTCAAAGTTGTACCACTGCCAAAGAGATATGGGACACGTTACAAGTGGATCATGAAGGAACTCCTCAAGTAAAGAGATCAAGAGGAACATTGCTATATTCTCAATATGAGAATTTCACTATGAAGGAAGGAGAAACTATCCAGGAGATGTGAGCACGTGATTTTTGCCCTAAGCAAATTATTCCCAAAATTCAAACAAAAACGATTTTGTTTTTTTATATTATTATTGTCTTTACAATTTTGGTGAATTTTGGTGTCATTTTGTGTTAATTGTTTGCATTGTATTTGTGCATCTTTATTCATATAAAATACAAAAATACGCATTTGTATTTAGGTTTTAATTTCATGGTTAGAATTAATTAGGGGTTAATTTGTTTTAGAATAGGATATGAAGAAAATGACAAAAATAGTTCACTTTATGCGTTTTTATTGTTTTAGCTGTGAAATTATCGCAAAATAGTTATTAAATAAATTTTAGGCATTAATTAGTTTTTAGCCTAATTGTTAGTTTAATTTTGCATCTTTGTAAAAATTAGAAAAAATAAATACAAAATTACAAAATGAAAAAAAAAAAGAAAAAAAATGAATTAAAAAGAAAATAAAAATACAAAGAGAGTGGCTTGAATTAAAGGCCAGATTTGGGCCATTTTTGCACCCAACCCGCCAGGCCCAAGCGGTCCAGGCCCAAGCGAACGCCTAACCCGGTCCGGCCCTCCCCTCACCAAAACGACGTCGTTTAGTGCCAAACAAATCTAGACCGTCGAGGTACAATAGATCAACGGCTCTCAACTGTGGGTCAATTAATATTTAACGGTCGGATACCCTCGCCCCACCCCCATGTCGTCGTCTCCGATATACCCAAACCAGACCCTGTGTAATACCACCGTAACCGCCGCCGGAAATCGTCTCCGCCGGCGGCGGAGTTCCAAACGCTACCAAAATTACACCCTAGAACCACCTTCCTCTCCTCTTTCCAACCCCCATCTTAGTTTGTCTCGAATCCCATCCAGTCGCCTCGAATATCAAATCTAAACTTTTTCGGCCATGACGCAACTTCGTCCAAACCACCCCAAATTAACACCACATAAACGCCTTTACCTCCTCTTTCAAACCCCCCAAACCCCGTCCCTCGAATCTGTCCGGAGTGTCTCGAATATTGAATTGAAATTTTAAGCCAAAGTCCAAAATAACCCAATCGAGCTCAGATTAACACCATAAGACCGCCTGGTCTTCCCCTATCAGACCCCATGGGCGTTCGGCTCAAATGTGACCGGAATAGTTCGAATCTCGATTTCAAGTTTTCCGGCGGAACCCTAGATAAGTTTTTCTTCAACAGTTTCCTTTCTTTGCTTAATTTTTGTTTGCATGTGTTTTTTCGTGTTCAGTCCGAATTCAACAATTAGGTTTAGTCGTTGATTGTCTTCTTGTATTGGCTGTTTTCTTCTTTTAATCAATCTCCTGTTAGTTTTGATTTTTAGTGTAGCAATTAGGTTAGTGTCAGTGGCATTGGTGCATAATTCTGATTTAGTTAATTTTCCTTGTTTCATCGTCCTTGACTGATTTGGTTTTGACTGCTAGTTTGATTGTCATCTTGATCTGATTTTTAATTAAATGTTTAAATGATAGCTTTAAGTCATAGAGTCCTTCTGTTATTTTGGTTAGTTTTGTTTCGCGTATTTTAAACCTGTTTGGAATT
>NW_017672187.1:39040-189245 GCF_001879085.1 Nicotiana attenuata
TTTTGAAATTCAAGCAATTCTAAAAAACCAAAACAAATAGAAATACAATAAAAAAATCCAAAAACACCACTGTTTCATTGCCTTCCTTAGGTTATTTTCCAAATTCCAGCTTTAATTCAGTCTTCTGGTTCATTTCAAAACCAAAAATAGTTCGAATTCTCTGTTTCTGTTCAGTGTTTGAAGGAAAGTATTTGGAGTCATTTGAGCACTGTTGATTAGTTAATTAGAGTCAACTGAGGGTTATTCCTTGGGCATATTGATTCCCTAGGTTATTTCTGGCTATCTGGTGCTGTTGTGGGCTGATTTATTGAGTTTGCTTGGTTCTTCAACTCATTTCTGAACTGCTGAATCTGTGCTGGACTGTTATTACTCGTTCATTGACTGTTGCTGGGGTTTTAAATTGGTTTCTGAGTTGCTGCTTAAGTTGTTACTGCTGCTAACCTCTCCTTTTTCTATTTCAATACAAATTCCAGGTACACTCCTTAAATTGATGTAATTCTGAGTTGAAGCTGAAATGAAACCCATTCACTCGTTTGGATCATGTCTGTCAACACTTAGGCATATGTTGATTGTTATGTGGTTGCTTAATCTAGCTTTACATTTGTTGAACTAGGATTGTTTAATTAGGCGTATCTCTACTGTTTAAAATCGTATTAGACTGTCATGGACTGGTTTAACTTGTACTTATTTAGCAATAACTTTAGTATAGCTAATACTCATCTTAGTTTAACATTTTTCTGTTAAAAGTTTAGAAATCAGATAGTTTAAGTGTGTGATGGACACGTCCAGTTTAATTTTGTGCTAAACATGCATCTCGAGCATTTTTTTGTACTGCACTAATCAACATCAGCAAACTTGTTATTGAGGTCAACTCCTTAGTCTCATCGAGTTCACTGCTTCAGCATAAGCATTAATAGTTTTAGGTTGGTAGTTAATGTCAGCAATTTGGCTTTAAATCAAGTAGGCATCATCAGCTCACCAACTGGAAATCAACACTCTAGCGAGAATGAGCAACAGTAGGGAGTTTGAAGCTTAAATTGGTTTGCAACGCGTTTAGGATCACGTTAATGTGTAATTTCAATTTATTGTCCAGAAACCTTTGAGTTAATGTTAATTGTTAATTGATTTTAGTATGTAAAGTCAGCAGGGTGTTGTTATCAATTGATTCACGTTTCAGTGTAGTGTAAAGATCTGGGCTTACTAGCTTAGTTCACGTGATTGAAGTTCGATTCCTTTAATGCACGGGCCCATGTCCAGTTACAACTCCCTTACGTTTGGGCCTGGGCCAGAGGTTTTGACGAACTAGACTGACTCGTATGGGCTCGGGTACGTTTTATCCTTGTTGGGCTTATCTTGGAGCCCAATGGCTGGACTGTGGTGCAGAATTATCATTTGGTCCAATAACAAATTAATTAGGACTTTTCCTTTCATTATTAGAGATAAAATTAAAATAGAAAATTATAGATTGCTTTAGGATTGCCTTTTAATAATAAAATGAGATGAGCCTCGCTAAACAAAACAAATAAACCGCGGGGCCCTCGACAAAATGGTTATATAAAAATACTTAGAATTCGGGACGGGCCGTTTAGCAAATTACACGGCCTTCCCCAAAGATAATAACGCATTAGTCCCTTTAGGCGCGTATTTTAATAATTTACCTTCCAAAACTCGGGTGCACATTTATGTGACCCAGATCCAAATCTCAACGAAGTCGAAATGTGTCAACAACCACGGGTGCATTGATGTGACGTGGTTCGAGACACGTTTTCACGACGTTGCAATTCTCATTAAAAATAATAATAAAAGCGGTTTAAAATTTAAAAGCACATAAGCTAAAACATGTTTTGAAATCATATAAAATCCAAATACAACAGTTGAGCGACCGTGCTAGAACCACGGAACTTGGGAATGCCTAACACCTTCTCCCGGGCTAACAGAATTCCTTACTCGGATTTCTGGTTCACGGACTGTTAACAGAGTCATATTTTCCTCGGTTCGGGATTCAATCGGTGACTTGGGACACCATTAATCTCCCAAGTGGCGACTCTGAATATTAATAATAAATCCCGTTCCGATTGTCCTTTAAGTGGAAAAACTCCTTTATGCCCTTGCGGGCGTAGTAAAAAGGAGGTGTGACATTAGCAACTTCAATCAACTTTAATAATATAGCAAAATTCAACCCAAAATTAGAAAAACGATCATAATTCTAGCTCACTTGAGAATTCTATCAAACACTCAGTGTGTGTGTATTAAGGTTCATGGCCTTTTTTATGAAGTACTACACCAACCCGCACCCCATTCTTGACCATTTTAGCTCACATTCTTCCCTCATTCTTTCACCACCCATGCATGCAAAACAAACAACCCTCAAGCCCATGAACCATCTTGCTAATTACGCATTTTAGTAGAAATTTTGAATTTAAGAGATATGGCATAGATTCTTACCTTTGAGGTGAAGACTTAGTGACCTTCACTTGACAATCTTCAAGGTTTTATGCAAGAACTGAGGGATATTAGATGGAGATCACTCTCTCACTCTAGGACTCTTTCTCTCACTCTAAAGCATCAGAAATATGTTCAAAATGAGCCATAACATTTGTTTTAACGACATGGGATCGGGTTTAAAAATTCGAAATTTGGAGCCCCGACACAGATCTGTTATCGCATATGCGACCGTATAATGGTTGTGCGGTCCGCAAAATGACCGCAAAAAGGGGCCCTGGGAACTGGGCTAGTCTGCCTCACTCTGCGGCCGTTATGCGGCACGCAGACCTGTTCTGCGGTCGCATAATGCGCCACAGAACCTCCCTCCGCAAAAGTCCAAGGACAGATGTGCGACCAAAGTGCGGCCCGCGAAATGGATATGCGACCGCATAATGGGCCGCGGAAATGACATCAAAATTGGCCCAAAAGACTGCCTCACTCTGCGGCCATTCTGCGGCCCGCAGAGTGATACCGCATAATGGGCTGCAGAAATGCACACTTCTGTAAAATATTTCCCTTTAACCTTTTAATGCACAATTCAATCCAAAAAGTCCAAACCGCGGCGAGCTTTCTCTAACACATAATCCTAACTTGGCACCACGAAATTCCATTTTTTAGGAAGAATTTTACGGGGCCTTACATTCGCATTGTTTTATTATTTATTTGATGATGCCCACTTTAGATTGTATTGTCACGCCTCCTTTTTTCCGAGGATTGTGGGGGAAAAAATCAATTAAAGTGATATGATTTGAAAAGGGATTGATTTTATTATTTTTTAAGGAGTCGCCACTTGGAATGAAGTATTTTCGATGTTCCATGTCACAGTTTATTAAATCCCTAATCAAGGAAAGTTTTGACTCTGAATTACTGATCACGCCCAACTCTAGTCCTAAAAAGGATAAGCGGTCGCTGCAGATATAATCCGGTCTAAAAGTCCGTAGTCGAATCCCACAGAAAACTAAAGCTTAGCTATATCTGTTTAATATCACTAAGAAGACAAGTTTGAACAATTTTCTAAATTATAAAGATTGAGATTTATATTTCTAACTAATTAACTAGCAAATACTACAAAGCGGTAAAATTGTCAACTAACGAGACAAAGGGTTGGAGACTAAATTAAGGAGGTCTAGAGTTATTATTTCCCCAATTGTCGGAATCCTTCTAGCTATGTTCCCTACAATTTCGCCAATGTATTCTCTACTGATCGTGAGCACTTTAGGTGCCGTAATTATCTCTCGATCAACTACAATAATTTACTAGACATATTCTCTCGAACTACGCTAGTTGGCTTTATCTAACCGCTCACTATGACCACGACAAGGCTTTGTTATTTCTAAACCTGCCTTTAAACCCGCTATATTGATTTCTCACATATGTTAGGAGTGACGTTGTTCAACAACCACCTAAATATGTATCCTTTCTCAAGAAACACATAATAAATAGGCACAGTCAATCGATGGCCATTCAATCAACTGAAATAAACACGTAGCTGAACAAATAGAGAAATCCAACGGCTCAATTATATAAAAACATAACAAGAATTTATCCTACAAAAGGTTCTATCGAAACCCTAGATAACAAATTAGCTATTCATGATAGTATGTAAAACTACAATACTAAAAGTCATAACCAACAATGAAAAATAGGAAGAGGAAGGAAAAACTCGTAGAAGAATTCCCCGCCTTGCTCCTATTGTGTCTCTGCCTCCTTAGGTCGAATTTCTCTTCTCCTTAGCCTCCTTAGGTCTAAATTATGTCAAAAGTATGTCCAAAAGTCCTCAAAATATCGTTTTTCCATGTATATATACCAAATAGGGTCGGGCCCAAACAACTCCACCTTCTCTTACGCGAAAAAGGACACTTTTCCCGGACAGGACGTGCGCGGCCGCGCATGGACCGCGCATATCCACTTTGATTCTGCCTGAGGAGCGCGGCCGCGCGCTTGACACGCACTTTTCATCCCGTTATGTTTGGAATTTGCAAAACCATAAAACATGAAAGTTGTAGTCCTTTAACTTAGCTTTCCAACCATATATTATGGAGACCAAATGGTGTTTGAGCGAAAAGTTATGTACATTTTACTAACACTGCGCATTATGCTTGCACGATTCTTTTTTCGTTCTAAACTATCATCCATTGATCCCCGAATTCGATACCGGCTTAATTCCTTAGGCTTTTACTCAGACTTCAAAGCTCCAAATTACTTGAATTCATTCCATAACATCTACATAGCTCGATATCACTCCTACAAGGCATAAAACACACCATTAGTGCAAAACACTAGCGATTAAAGCTCAAACTCAATTAAAGCGTAGTAAATTAGAGTGTAATAAGCGACTAAAATACGTAATTATAGCCTATCATCAACATCCCACACTTAAACTATTGCTCGTCCTCGAGCAATCAAACAACACTTTAAATCGACACGACCTTTTTAAATAATTCTCCTAACTCATCACACCAAGAATAATTAAAATAGACTAAGCACAAAAGCGTAACATCTTCACCTCAAGATTTGACTCACAAGTACCACGCATTATTCACAACTCACCCACTTACTCTAACATAGAGGTCACTGACATTACCTTTCCTTCATGAATCCAGTGCCCTCACACAACAAAAGAGAGTAGTTCCACACAATAAAATTTAAGAACACTTAGGAACTTAAGATAGAAAGAATTCACTCACTCTCATAAATAACATTCATATGCCACAAAAGATGCACCATAGGCTTGCCCGTAGTGTACTACTCTACTAATCAAGCTCATTTAATCTAGGCTCAACTAGGACTTTATTTGGTTGTAATGTAGGCTGCGGGACGTGTAGGATACATTTAGATATAAGAGTGACTACACCTCCCTAAGCACTTTAATACATATACTTTAACATTCAAACCCCATACTTATGTCAAACCAAACTCCGCCTTCACATCAATAAATATTACCCCATACTTCTTTAAGCATAATTACATCAAGAGCCACCACTTATCAAGGAATATTTTTTTTCACAACAATACAACTCTTTTTTTTCTTTTCTTTTTTGAAATCCAAGTGGCTCTTACTTTTTCAAAACAGTGCACCTTTCTCCTTATTTCATTAGTTCCACTCAAAAGCCAGACCAACCACCCCACTCTTTAACTTTTACCCAGTTCATAACAATTTAAGTGCTCATGAGAGGTGAAAATATTCATATAGATGGTTAATTCAAATAATTGGGTAAGACATGTAATGTGGTTGCCAAAGAAACAGGATTACAGGCTCAAAGGGGTTAACTACGATACATAACAATTAGGCGGGTAAAATATACATATCTGGCTCAACAAAGAAACGCCTATATCACTTCTAAGACTGAACAAAACTATTATTTCGCTTTGCAAACACACGGGGCAAGTTCTAGGCATCAAATGCAATGCATAGAATAACACACAAACCTCACACACACATGGCACATAACTCACTCAGGATTGGCTTCATCAAGACACTCTAGTCAAAGCAGTTAAGCAAAGTTAAGCATATACAATTTAAGGTACTTATACAAGAGTCAAAAATTGAGCATAAGCGTCACAACCAAAGTACTCACTATTCTCAAGGCATAACAAAGTCAAGAGATATTGCTTTAATTCAAAACACATTACAATGACTCCTATTCCTGAAAAAAACTAACTACACCCGGTTCAAACAAAACCCTTGGAAAAGAACCGCGGCACAAAGAAAAACCAAGGGAGAATTACTACACTACCTACAAAGATATTTTTTTTTTAAGACTTTAATCCCTCAAGAAAATTGTCTAATAGATCCATCGTCGAGAAAAGTCCAATCTTTAAAATAAAAAAATATTATTTAATTAAACTAATACAGCTAAAGTAGCATGAAAAGTCACCCAGACAATCTCCTCACCCTACACTTAAAATTGTGCATTGTCCCCAATGCACACCATAACTAACAAGAGGGTGAAAGAAACTCCCTGGTAGGCTAAAGGCCGAAGCACAACAACTCATGGGGTACTCAGACTTCTCCCAGGCTTGGTCCCGCTCACTTAGTTCCAACCTTTTGGTTTGATGTTTCATCCTTCCAATAGCTTTGCTTTCCATGCTCCTAGAAAATCAAAAATCGACACTACAAAAATAATATAATAATAAAAAAAAACTAAATAAAAAATAAAAATAATAAAGCTGGGTTGCCTCCCAACAGTGATTTAACGTCGCGGCACGACGTGAATCACTTTTTGCCTCCACCTCGAGCTTATGAATTGAACCCCAAGTTTTGATTCAAGCTTATGATTATGGTCATGGGGCGGTGGAACGAATCTAACTGGCCCAAAGAAATAATGTAGTATTCTGCACTCCTTGGCCTTTGTATGAGGTATGTAATTCGGACTTTCTGGCAAGAAGAGTTCCAGAATATATGCACCTTGTTCCTCATTTCTTGACTCTTCAATTGGTTCGGATGACTCTATTTCCATATCATCATCCAAACATAATGTGGAAAAATATTTGGAGTGTGGACCACTGCGCTCAAACACATGAACTTCAGGACTTTCGACATCCCCAACATCAATGATTCTAGAGTCAACAAAATTTATATCCTCAAAGTCCTTGGCTGGCTCTAGTCTCACTTCTTCAACATTGACATCCTCAAATTGTAGTTGGCTAGGTTGTTGATGTTCTACTCTGACCTCCCCAATTAACACCTCAAATTCATGCTCTTCTTGCCTCCTATCCCCAAAATTGGCTTTCTGAGCATTAAAAGCTTCAACCACTTGACTCACTTGAGCCTCCAAGTTGCGAATAGTTGCCTCTTGCCTTTCTATCTGCAATTATTTCTCATTATTTTGTTCCATAAGGCACTTTAACATATCCTTGATCTCCTTCAGGTCCGCATCCTTAGGTTCTTTATTCCTATTAACTTCACAAGAAAAGGTAGAACCATCATAGTAAGGGGTTGGGGGAAGATAAGAAATATAAGCACAACCATGAAAGTGACCATTTTTACCACCACACACATCACACACATTCCACAAATAAGATTGAGTTGGTGCACATAACTCGCTCTCGGGAATATTTTGATAATTTTTATACAAGTGGTTTCCTTCACAATATGTTTGAGGATCAATAGTAGAACTCTCTACACCTAAATTCCCATAATTCCAAGATGTCATATTTCTCAAATCATCAGTTATAATAAAATAAAATAAAAATACAAAACAAAACAAAATAAAAGTTTAAACTCAAAACCTAGCAATATATACAGCTACAACTACACCGTTAGTTCCCCGGCAACGGCGCCAAAATTTGATCACGCCCAACTCTAGTCCTAAAAAGGATAAGCGGTCGCTGCAAATATAATCCGGCCTAAAAGTCCGGAGTCGAATCCCACAAAGAACTAAGACTTAGCTATATCTGTTTAATATCACTACGAAGACAAGTTTGAACAATTTTCTAAATTATAAAGATTGAGATTTATATTTCTAACTAATTAACTAGCAAATACTACAAAGCGGTAAAATTATCAACTAACGAGACAAAGGGTTAGATACTAAATTAAGGAGGTCTAGAGTTATGATTTCCCCAATTGTCGGAATCCTTCTAGCTATGTTCCCTACAATTTTGCCAATGTATTCTCTACTGATCGTGAGCACTTTAGGTGCCGTAATTCTCTCTCGAGCAACTATAATAATTTACTAGACATATTCTCTCGAACTACGCTAGTTGGCTTTATCTAACCGCTCACTATGACCACGTCAAGGCTTTGTTATTTCTAAACCGCCTTTAAACCCGCTATATTGATTTCTCACATACGTTAGGAGTGGCGTTATTCAAAAACCACCTAAATATGTATCCTTTCTCAAGCAACACATAATAAATAGGCACAGTCAATCGATGGTCATTCAATCAACTGAAATAAACACGTAGATGAACAAATAGAGAAATCCAACGGCTCAATTATATAAAAACATAACAAGAATTTATCCTACAAAAGGTTCTATCAAAACCCTACATAACAAATTAGCTATTCATAATAGTATGTAAAACTACAATACTAAAAGTCATAACCAACAATGAAAGGAAGAGGAAGGAAAAACTCGTAGAAGAATTCCCCGCCTTGCTCCTATTGTGTCTCTGCCTCCTTAGGTCGAATATCTCTTCTCCTTAGCCTCCTTAGGTCTAAATTATGTCAAAAGTATGTCAAAAAAGTCCTCAAAATACCGTTTTTCCATGTATATATACCAAATAGGGTTGGACCCAAACAATTCCACCTTATCCTACGCTAAAAAGGACACTTTTCCCGGACAGGACGTGTGCGGGCCCGCTTGGACCGCGCATATCCACTTTGATTCTGCCTGACGAGCGCGGACGCGCACTTGACGCGCACTTTTCCCCTGTTCTATTTCGAATTTGGAAAAACATAAAACATGAAAGTTGTATCCCTTTGGCTTAGCTTTCCAACCATATATTGTGGAGACCAAATGGTGTTCTGAGCGAAAAGTTATGTGCATTTTACTAACACTGCGCATTATGCTTGCTCGATTCTTTTTTCGTTCTAAACTATCACCCATTGATCCCCGAACTCGACCCCGGCTTAATTCCTTAGGCTTTTACTCAGACTTCAAAGCTCCAAATCACTTGAATTAATTTCATAATATCTACATAGCTCGGTATCACTCCTACAAGGCATAAAACACACCATTAGTGCAAAACACTAGCGATTAAAGCTCAAACTCAAACTCAATTAAAGCGTAGTAAATTAGAGTATAATAAGCGACTAAAATACGTAATTATAGCCTATCATCAATTAGTGTCCACAAAATATAGAAGTCCAGGTAAGAAATTCTGTTTACCCGGAAGAAGGTGTGAGTCACTACTAGATTTGAGATTCTATAGTTTTAGGACGGTCTCTTGATAATTATTTTTTGGCTTAATTAATCCGGATTATTCCATGTTCGATGGATCTATTGCATATTTCATTTTTTTAATGCTTTTAATTAAATATTTCAAAGACTTATGAAATTTATCTTCAACAAGTCATGTTGAACCGCATTTATTGTTTATACGTATCGAAAATTATGCCACGCATACGTAACCATTATTTAACAACACATTTATTATTATTTGAAATTAAAGGATTAAGTCGCGTAAAAGCGCACTTGAGTTTCGAGTTAGGTACCACAGTTATGCCACGGAACCCGTACAATAACTAGGATGATTTATATTAATTCACATGCCTAAAAGCATACTAACGATATTTATGATTGTTCAACTCCTAAGTTAGAGATTATTGTGAGGCCTTTGATTATAGATGAAATAAAATAAAGATAAATTTTCATAAAGCACTATCTTTTAGTGGTAATTAGCAATCTATAGATACCATTTGCTATATTACGGATTGTAGATACATTTTCTGTTGTTATAAGATGTATTAGATGTATTTAAGCTATTGTATTCATGAATACAGTAGCAAAAATAGGCGTGAATCAGGGAAGTTTAGCTAATCAATTGTTGTATTCGAGTGTATTCGACTATATTCATGGCGTGAAACATGGGATTACAGCTGGACAGATTATTGTATCCGACTGTATTCAACTGTATTCACGACGTGAAACAGGGGATTACACTGTTTTTAAACGGAAAGTGAATCAATTAACATAATAGACTCCTAATATAACTCAACAAACTCAATTATAACACACAAATTTTGTATTTCCAGTTATAAAAAAGATTCTCAACCGAAAAATACCCCAAAAACATAGCAATCTTCAGAGAAATTATATAATACATCTGAATACATAAATTATATTAATTAAAAAAAATATGAATACATTCATGGCATATAGCGAGACAGTGAATACAATGAAATACATAGAATGCAACGGGATACATTGAAATACAATGAAAAAAAGACAGTGAATACAATAAAATACATGGAATACAGCGAGATACATTGAATTACAATAAAAAAAAAGACAATAAATACAATGAAATACATGAAAATACAGCGTGATACGTTGAAAATACATTAAAATATATTAACAGAAAATCAAGTTGCTCAGCCCCAAACTCCGTCGTCTTTGTTCAAGAACAAACCCTAATTTCCGGCGAATTCGCTACTGATGTTGAAAGGTCAGTTTATCCCATTCTAATCTGCTTCAGGAACAATGAGTTTCAATCAAAGATTTGCTAGAGGAAATATGTCGCACTGATAAGGGAAGACGCAAAATCATGATTCAACCAAGTTATATTTCGGCAATCTTCAATTTGCGCGTTTGCGACAGAGAAAGAAGCTAAATAAACTAACATTTCAACATCAGTAGTTGGATACTACAGTTTGCATTCTAACCCATTCTCAGCATCAGTTTATCCCATTCTAATCCGCTTCAGGAACAATGAGTTTCAACTAATTAAATTCTTAATATACCCATTCTCAGCAACTTATCAGAAGAATAAAGAGAAGGCAAAATCACCGTTTGTGACTAGTGGTAGGTGATGTGGGTGAGAGAAATTTTGAGATTGAGCATCGTATTTTTCAGAGGATGGGGGAAGAGAATGGCATGTATCAAAGTATAGAGAGAAAGAAAATAGTGTAACTGAATAGCGTATTTAGTGGCTTAGGAATAGGAGGTAACCAAAATTAGATATTTTGCTATAAACATCAAAAAGTATCTATAGAATATAATTTTTTTAAATGGTATTTATTTAAAATAAATAAGATGTTAACCTTTGCTATAGGAGGTAAAAATTCCTAAAATAAATTAGTTATGGGAATGTGAGCGGGTTTGTAATCTTATTAACTGTCAGGCGAGTTTCAGTTATATTATGCTTGGGCCAGCCGAATTCTTTTCGGCCCAAATTTTATTGAAAGAAGAGGAACTTTCATGTGTATCACTTTTTTAAATAATATATACAGATTCCTAGCACCATTAAGTATATATCAAATGAGGCAGTGTATTATTTACATTAGTAGAAACCTAAAAGAAGTTGATAACCCTTTAATGTCCGAGAATGTCGCAATTTCATCCCAAAAATATCTCCATAAAATTAGGACTCCAATTTTATGTCCTTAAATTTCTTGTCATCATCTCCTAATCACATTCATTGCTAACACATCATTCCCCTCCTGCCATAAATCATGTTTAATTTCCCTTATATTCTTTACCAAATCAATCTCTTAATAAATTGTATAGTATATATTAAGTATATTGTACATATATATCCGTCTAATATATATTCATATACACCCATATCTTTCATTTCCACACCCAAACTCGGCAGTCTTATGCCTAGGCCTAGCCCAAGTAAATGTTAATCAAGTTGCAGATAAAGTACATGCCATTTTTATACCTAAAAATACATGGTATATTTTGTTTATTTAATTGTGTTTAGGTATAAAAAAATGTACTTTGTCTTAAAAATACATGGTATATGCTATTTATTTGATTTTGTTTAGGTATAAAAGTATTATGTTTTTGTCTTGAAATACGTGGTATATTCTATTTATTTAATTGTTCTTGGTATAATGGTATGCTAATATTTTACATTTATTTTTTATGTAATGTATTTGGTATAATATTGGTATACGTATTCACAAGCAAAATACTTTGAATAATATTATTATGGTAATGGAATGTGGATTGATTCAGATAGTTTATGGGAGAATAATAAAAAATGGAACTTTTCCAAGAGCACCTATTCGGAGCAAAAATTCAAAGAAAATGACAAGTATAGATTAATGATGAGAGAGAATGTTGTGATAAATTAATGTGCTTCAATAATCCCTTAACTTGTGGTTACGTTTAAAAAATTAAAACGCAACGTAAAGAATCTTTAAAAATGCTATAATTGTAAATGAATGTGCTCTTTCTATAATAAAGCAACAGTAATGTTATTTATATAAATAGTCGTTGAAAAGAGACTAACAGTGTTAAAATCTCTTGGAAAAAAAAAAAGAATCTGTTTCAATACTCTAGTCTAATCCCAGTTGACCAAATAGTTCATTTTAGAAGGCCAAATAACGTTCTTGACAGGGCCGTTCATGGAGAGTCCGAAACCTAAATAATGGTATTTTGGACTCAAAATACCTTTATACAGTTAAAAAAAAGTTACATTTCTAACTAAAACGCAGTATAATACTGCGTTTTAATTTAACGGAAAGTTAGCCGTTAAAGAAAAACGTAGTATAATACTGCGTTTTAATTAATAAATCACTTTTTAATGTAAAACGCGTTATAATACAACGTTTTACTAAAACGTTGTATAATAATACGTTTTACTGCTCCAAACATAAAGCCATTCTTGGTTAACCACCGCGTTGGAGATGGCTTAAGTAGAAAAAGTACTACGGTAAAAAGGAACCTTTGTCGGAATTTTATTTTGTACAGTATTATGGAAAGGAATTTTATTTTGTGACTTGATCTCATTTTGAAGTTGTTTCCTTTCCATAAAATTATTTGTGATTTACCCAGCTTTCTACATAGTAGGTAAATAATTATCAGCTACCCAAAAAAGGTATATAATTAACTTTAAAGTAGCAAAATTAAAAAGTTTATTTTTTCCAAATAAGAGTTAAATGTATAAATATAAATTACATTATACAATATGACCCGAGGAAGAGAAAGCCATTTTTTATTTTTTGTGGTTTGGTTTGTGTTTTTTTTTTTGACTTATGTAGCAGGGTAGGTGGTGAAGATGGGTGGGGACTGACAAAGGTTTCTATTGATAGGACGCGGTGGACTGACAAAGGTTTCTGCTGTAACGATCCGGCCGGTCGTTTTTGGAATTTACGCCCTGATCCCCCATTTACCGCTTCCCCTAAGTTCATTTCTGCTATTTTGGTATGCCGGGACATTCGGTGTTAGGGTTCGGAGTGTTTTGGGACACTTAGTCCCTAAATTAGAGCTTAAGTATTGAAAGATGATCCGTAATCGAAACAGTGTGAAGACGACCTCGGAATGGAAATTCGATGGTTCCGTTAGCTCCGTTAGGTGATTTTGGGGTTGGGAGCGTGTTCGGAATGCATTTTGGAAGCTCGTAGCTCATGTAGGCTTGAAATGCCGAAGTTTGAATTTTTGAAATTTCCGGTCCGATAGTGAATTTTTGATCCGAGGGTCGGAATGGAATTCCGGAAGTTTTTGCAGCACCGTCATGTCATTTGGGACGTGCGTGCAAAATTCAGGTCAATCGGACGAGGTGTGGTTAGGTTTTTTATCGAAAGTGTGTTTCGTTGGAATTTGAAGTTCTTAGGCTTGAATCTTTGATTAATTCGTGTTTCCGGCGTTGTTTTAGGTGGTTTAAGGATTGGTACAAGTTTGAATGATGTTATGGGATATGTCCGTAGGTTTGGTTGAGGTCCCGGGGGCCTCGGGTGTGTTTCGGATGCTCATCCGAGCAATTTGAAGTTTGGAAATGTTGCAGAAAGTTGCAGGTCTGAATTCCTTCTTCGCGTTCGCGAAGAAGGCACCACGTTCGCGTAGTAGTAGCCTATCCTCTCATCGAGTTCGTGGCCACTCTCCCGCGTCCGCGTAGTGTAAGTCTGGAGAGGGGGGGCCGTTCCTCTTCGCGTTCGCATAAGATCACCCGCGTCCGCGTAGCTTCACTATTTCCTCCATCGCATTCGCGTAAGCCTTGTCGCGTTCGCGTAGTTCTTGATCCCCTGGCCTTCGCGTTCGCGCTCCTCCCTTCGCGATCGCGAAGGGCATTTTTGGGCCCTGATATTTTCCTTCTTCGCGAACGCGTGCTTCCTATCGCGTTCGCGATGCTTTAGACTCCTGAACAGTACTTAACATTTCAAAAATGAGGTTTTGCCATTTTTATCAAAACTCAAGGTTTGGAGCTCGGATTTGGGAGCAATTTCAAGGGTTTTTCAAGGGCAATCACCGGGTAACGATTCTCTACTCTCCTATGACTAAAACCCATTAATCTAATCGCAAATTCACCCTTTAATTTCGTGTTTTTGAATGGGAAGTGGGTAAACTTCTTAGACCTAACTATGGGGTTTTGAGGGGTCATTTGACCTCCGATTTGGGAGATTTTTATATGGTTAGACTCGTGAGAGTACGAGGGTTCTGAAACGTAAAAATTATTCGATTCCGAGACGATGGCTGGAGGGGCATTTTGGTCATTTTACCTATTTTCGCGCCCTAGCTCTAAATTTAATAGTGGAATCAGTGGTTTGCAATATTATTTACGATATGTAATTGAATTGAATAGATTTGGGCCATTTGGAGTCGGATACTCGTGGCAAAGGCGTGGTTTCTATTGATATTGAGCCGGTTCGAGGTAAGTGGCTTGTCTAACCTTGTGTGGGGGACCTTTCCCCTTAGGATTTGTTATTTGTTGATTTGAGTGCCTTGTACGCGAGGTGACGGGCGTGTACTTGAGCCAATTGTTGGAAAACCCGTTTTTTCTTAAGATATTGAGATTGAGTTCCTTTCATATTTGCTTTATTCTACTTGAAATTATAACTTGTGCTAGATTAGGAAAGCATGTTTAGTTGATTTAACTTGCCTAATTGCTTAAGTTGCCTTAACTGTACTACGTGAAGCATGCTAGGTCAGTACTATCTGTTGCTTGTCTTTTGTACTTCGTTTCCGTGTACCTTCTGGTTGTGATTGCGCATTTACATTGGGACTACGGATGTGGGATTCCGGTAGCTCCCCCCCCCCCCTGTTTGTTTACTTTGGGACTACGGGTTCGATTCCCGGTAGATCCCCCTCCACTTTTACTTTGGGACTGCGGGTTAGATTCCCGATAGATCCCCCTGCACATTGACAGTTGGACTAAGGGACGGTATCCCGGGAGATCCTTCGGGTATTCACATATGATGGACTACGGGGCGGTATCCCGGGAGATCCACTGGACGGTTGAGAAAAGGACTACAGGATGGTATCCTGGGAGATCCTCATTGTTACCATGGGTGTTGAGCTGTACTTATTCTGTGGTTGTTTCCGCTCTTGTGTATTTTGCTATTGTCTTGTTTAATCTGTCTTATTTCACTGTTGTATTTATTATTTCTATCAGATTATCATACTGTTAATTATTGTTATTACTATATTTTGTCTCAGTATGGCCCTGACCTTCCTCGTCACTACCCAACCGCGGTTAGGCTTGGCACTTACTGAGTACCGCTGTGGTGTACTCATGCCCTTCCTGCGCAAGTGTTTTTTTGTCATGTGCAGATTATCCAGGTACCTCTACTCAGGCGCCCTATCAGTGAGGCAGGAGGACTACGGAGACTTCGAGGTAGATCTGCTGCGTCCGCAGACCGACGAGTCTCCCTCTTATTCTATCTTTAGTACTTAGTTTTTCCTTCTTTCGGTTGTTAGAAATTCTGGAGTTTGGAACCTTTACTATACACTTCTGTAGCCTGTGTTGCCCGTGAGTCTCCGGGTTTTGGAATTGTTTTAGACTTGTGATATTGAGTTGTACTTGCCAAGCGGCATTCAGTACAGTTTCTTTTAGATATTTGATTTGATTTTCTCTATTTTTCCGCAATTAATATATTTCCGCAAATGTTAGGCTTACCTGGTCATGGGGACCAGGTGCCGTCATGACATGTTCACGGTTGGTGAACTAGGGTCGTGACATCTGTCCAGAATGGCTCAACCATATGAAACTTAACCAAGAATGGCTTTAAGTTTGGAGCAGTAAAATGTATTATAATACAACGTTTTACTAAAACATTGTATTGTAATGCGTTTTTTACATTAAAAAAATGATTTAATAATTAAAACGCAGTATTATACTACGTTTTCCTTTAACGGCTAATTTTCTGTTAAACTGAAACGCAGTATAATACTGCATTTTAGTTAGAAATATAACTTTTTTTTTTTAACTGTATAAAGGTATTTTGAGTCCAAAATACCATTATTTAGGTTTCGGACTCCGTTCATGGAAGGTTACATATTAACAATAATTTTACATACTAATGAATTGATTTAAACTTCTGAGTTGATGTGGTATATCATAGCTTGCTTGTTGGGGCTAAATGTTTTGCTTATTTGGATTTGATTGAGACTAAAAAACTAGTAGTATTTACATAAATTATTATAGACTTAAAGTGTAGGTCGATCAAAATACATGTTCGAGGTCATTAGATAGCTACTGAAACGTGAAAATGAACTAGTAATATTTGTGTATGCAGCCCATGGTTATTGGGCTCACACATTTGAGCAGACTCAGGTCCGCTTGGGCTTGTGTTCTCAGAGTCAAAGACTCGGTTTGATCTTAGAGAAACTTTCAGAAACCACTATGTTTTAGTGGTTATTAGCTAGTTGTAGCTACCATTTATTATATTACTTCCTATAGCTATGTTTTCAGATTTTTTTAGAGTATATTCGATGTATTTTAAGCTACTGTATTCATGAATACAGTAGCATTTCTAGGCGTGAAACAGGGAATTACAGCTAGATAGATTTTTGTATTCGACTGTATTCATGGCGTGAACATGGGATTACAACTGGACAGATTATTGTATTCGACTGTATTCACGGCGTGAAACAGGGGATTACACTGTTTTTAAACAGAAAGTGAATCAATTAACATAATAGACTCCTAATATAACTCAACAAACTCTATAAAAAAGATTCTCAACCAAAAAATACCCCAAAAATATAGCAATCTTCAGAGAAATTATATAATACATCTGAATACATAAATTATATTAATTAAAAAAATATATGAATACATTCATGGAATATAGCGAGATATTGAATACAATGAAATACATGGAATACGGAGAGATACACTGAAATACAATATATAAAAAAAGACAATGAATACAACGAAATACATGGAAATACAACGAGATACGTTGAAATACATTGAAAAAAAAGGTAACAGAATCTTCAAGTTGCTCAGCCCCAAACTCCGTCGTCTTTGTTCAAGAACAACCCTAATGTCGTCTCGTCGAGAGGGCCGCGATTCTGACTCGAAACGTCATTGTTTCCGTTACTGTGATACTATTCCGGCCTCTCCAACATCTAACTTTTATTCAAAAGGACCATACAACAACCAAATTGCAACTTTGCAGCGTTTTCCCGAAAGAGAGAGAATGAAGAAAATTACCGTTGAAACTCTCCTCGAAGAAGACCTCAGCGGAGACGACAGTGACAGGCAGAGAGAATACAGTAATTAGATGGAGAGAGCTAGGGTTTGCCCTTCGTTGAGTAGCCATAGCCACTGTTGTGAGATCGAAATACTGACTCTGAAAGATCTCTGATGAAAGCTCTTTTATACTAGCAAGAGGATTTGTTTGAAAGCTCTTTTCTTCATACAATATTTGTTTGGTTATATGTGGCAACAGCAATGGCAACCCTTTGGCATGGTGTGAGAAGAAAGAGCGGAGATTCGCCGCTGATGATGGTGGTGGCGGAGAAGCTTTCCAGGAGGAAAAATGATCGACGGAGGAACTGATGAGAGAGAATCCATGAATTTGTATTCATGGAGAAAACTGGCGTTGAGAGAGAGGGTAGAGAAAACTCTGAAAGAATGAGAGAGAAAAATAATACAAAGCATATTTTATGGCTTAAGGGTAGGAGGTGACCATGAATAGATATTTGGATATAAAAATCAAAAGGTAGCTATGAAATATAATTTTTTAAAATGGTATTTATTTAAAATAAATAAGGTATCAACATTTGCTATAGGAGGTACAAATTCCTTGATGTTACAATCGGGGGAAGTGTACGATTAGCCACTAATGACACATGTATTTACTTTTAAGCCACTGTTTAAAATGTCTTTAGTCTTTAGCCACTGCTTTAATAAACTTTAACTGTCCGGACGAAAATACCCTTCTGCTCATGTCCTTAACTACTTAACTTCGGGACTTCAGGACTACATGTCCTTAACATTTGAACTTGTAACTCTAAGTTCAGGACTTCAGGACTACATGTCCTTAACTTTTGAACTTGAAACTCTAAGTGCAGGACTTCAGGACTACATGTCCTTAACTTTTGAACTTAACTTCAGGACTTCAGGACTACATGTCCTTAACTTTTGAACTTGTAACTGTAAGTTCAGGACCAAGTGTCCTTAACTTTTGAGCTTGTTAGTCTAATTTCAGGACCTATTGTCCTTAACTTTTTGGCTTCTTAGCCTCAGTTCAGGACCTATTGTCCTTAACTTTTGAGCTTGTTAGTCTAAGTTCAGGACTTCAGGACCTATTGTCCTTGACTTTTGAACTTGTAACTGTAAGTTCAGGACCTATTGTCCTTAACTTTTGGGCTTCTTAGCCTAAGTTCAGGACCTATTGTCCTTAACTTTTGAGCTTGTTAGTCTAAGTTTAGGACTTCAGGACCTATTGTCCTTAACTTTTGAACTTGTAACTGTAAGTTGAGGACCTATTGTCCTTAACTTTTGAGCTTATTAGTCTAAGTTCAGGACCAAGTGTCCTTAACTTTTGAACTTGTAATTCTAAGTTCAAGACCAAGTGTCATTAACTTTTGAACTTGGAACTCGAAGTTCAGGACCAAGTGTCCTTAACTTTTGAGCAGTAGTACCTAGGGATTTTATCTTTTAAAAGTAAAAGGAAAATGACAACCCCATCCAAAAACTTTTTTTCTAGTACCCGTATAAATACTAATCTTCTCATCAAGGACATGATAGAATGTGCCCTGTTAATTAAAACTCGACACCAATACAATTATGTGTATGCGCACACAAGCTCTGAATTTTGCTTATATAAACAATAGCTTGAAGATAATCAATACAGTAAAGTTGAGTTCAAGAGCACAACTAATTATCAACAACAAAAAAGAAGAGAAAAGTGCTTTTTCTTGTCTTGAGAACTGAGAATTTCAACTTTGAGAAAAGCTTTCGAATTTTGTTGCCGACGACGAAGCCATCTCAACCGGAGTTCCGAGTTCAGAGAGAAGCGAGGGTTTGAGAAGGGTAAAAATGTCGTTTCATATTAATTTTAATAGAGTAGTGGCTATTTTTGCTCAACATTAGAATTGCTGGATAAAAAATAAATACCACCTTCAATAGTGACTACCACACGCCATTTTTACGTTACAATCAGACCAGACCCAATGGTCTTTTAAATAACAGGGCCCATTAATTTCCTAGCTCACCACATATGAACTATAAAACAACCCAATTCAAAGGCAAAATTTGCATGCATAGCCACGGATGAAAACCAAAAGAAATTACTCAAACAAATAACAAAGTCAGCAGGGTATTGGCCCTTTTTGGCATTACAACATGAATCTTTTACAACATCAATTATATTTGAACCATACAATAATGACCACTTTGCAGCAACCTCCCTACTGTAAATTCAAGCATCTTTTATTCAAATCATATAGATCCTACCAATATTGATCTCATAGTCACGATATTATTTGAACATTTGAATTTCCTCTCAATTTGTAGATCTAGCCGACTGTCAGCTAGGTTCGTGATTTTCAGGCCTTGAAACCATGGAATTCCCATCCTATTTGTTTACCCTAAAATTGGAGTAACAATTAAACTTGTATTGTAGTTTTAAGGATATGTGATTTGATTCAATACCAATTGATAAACAAGAAATTAAATAGATAAATTAAAGAATAAAGTAGATCAAACCAGTGTGTAAGCTAAATCTCGACCTCGAACTATGACAACTTCGAGGTATGATAATAGGAAGAACAAATGAACGAACAACTCAGATGAACAGTGAATAGAATAGCAAGAAAATAGCAAGCGTATAATTTCTTATCAATGAGTAGTGATCAATGTGTTACAAATGGATGGGATCCTCCCTTTATATAATAGGGGGGTCCTAAATAAGGTACACTTCCAATTATAGTAGGAAATCGTATTTGACAATTGTTTAACCATTGAAGACCAATCCATTCCGAAATTTACGCCGTGATCTCCGGCCCGTTGCTGGTATCTCGCTCTTTCCGTTATTGACTCATATCGGCATCACCTCGAAGCATGCCTTCTTCTGACCTCGGTAAATGTTATCAACCATGACCTTGGAAAGGAACTTCGACCCCGAGCTCGCCATTCTTGATATTCCGACCTGGTATTACTTTTTCCATCGAAGACCGAAATTGGGTAGACCCGATTTCTACCGTATATAGATAGTACTCGTTTCGTAGAATAAAATGGTATGAAACTACTTGAGTCTCGATGTTTCAGAGACCCCGATAATGACGTCATCCTTGTGACATAAGCGTTCGAGGTGACCGAAACGTCCCGTCGGTTCGGTTCCCCAAAACATTAAATGCTTGCCAGTGACGGTCGACCACTAGCGCCACTGAACCGTCGTCGTGAACCTATAAATACATGTTTCCTCTTTGAATCAAAATTTTACCTTCATCTTCACCAATTTCTCTAAGTTTCTTCCTCTCTCTATCTCTTCTCTTCCACCGCTCGTTGATTCGATCTTTTAAGACCAGAAAATACCAAACTCTACCTCTTTCCGCTTCATCTCATCTAAATCAATGGCGAAAACCTCCAAAACTGTCCCTCAAAAGGAGAAAGCCTCTTCTTCTTCTTCCCGGCCGGCCAGTGACAAAACGCCGGTGGAGCTGCTCCTTCACGAGATTGTTCCTAGCCCTGTTGTCCTAAAAAACGACTTTGAATTCGAGAACCCTCCGTCGGCCCCTGGACGATGTGAACACGTATCGAGGTATATTTGCTCGATAATGGCGAAACAACTCGATGTCGTGAAGGAAGATAGCAACTGGGGGCCCGAGGTCGTGGTACAGATCCCCGTCCCCGAAGAAAGCATCACTACTCACGTGGAGGGGTTTCTAAGTGTTTACACTGCATGCTTACGACGTTCCTTTCTGAAATATTTTCTTCCACACATATTTGACTCCCTTCTATGCAGGCCTCGGGGATGTTGCTGAATTGAGGCCGGCCCCACGTGGGGAAGAGGTGGTTCCTAAACTAGCCAAGGACAAGAAGAGGAGAAGGGCATCGCCTTCTGATACCCTGGAGCCTAAGAAGAGCAGGGCTAGTAAGCCGAGGGGCGACTCTACTGCTCTTTCTGTTGGCGTAGCCTAAAAGCTACGAGATGAAGAGGAGGAGAGGGAGGACCCTGTTGCGAGCTGGTTCCTCGAAAGAGGGGAAGTGTTGAGGCTTCAAAGGTAGCCGAGCCGGTGACGGTCGAGGAGACTCATCCTCGGACCGAGGAGATCTCGGAAGGTACTCCGAGCAAAGTCCCCGAGTCATCGGGGGCCGAAGAGATTTCCTGCCATGACGAACAAACGGTGAAAGTTCCCGAAGGGTCTGGTAGTAGGGCTCTTCATAAGGGAGAGGGTGCCCAAGTGTCTTGCATGGGGAAATCACTATCGATGATTCGCCTCCCAGCCCTCAATTTTCTGAAGGGCAATTTCGGGAAGCTCGAGCAATGGAGACCCCCAATGTGGCAACGACCCATGATAAGGAAGAAATATTCCACGGCTGCCTTGCGGGGTTCGATGATGTTTCCGACCTATATGCGTCGATAGTTTTTGAAGAGGCCCATCGCATTTTGAACCAGGTGAACTTCATTCCCTGTTATCACGTCTAATTTTATTTTCTTCTTCTGCCGATTTCTTTTTTTTCTTCATAGGCCGTGGTGCTTCATCAGGAGGCATTCAACAAGTCCCAAGCCAAATTGAGTAGGTGTGAGGCCGATCTCAAGAAACTTATCGAGGAGAAGGATGCCCTCAAATGCCTCTATGTGAATAAAGAAGAGGAGATCAGGGAACTCCGAGCAGACTTGGCCCAGGCTCGTAAAGAAGGAGTCGAGCTAGATGCGCAGGTAACTATCATTTTAAAAGAGTACAGTCTACTCAACTCAAGTGTGGAGGCTAATACTTCAGTATCTCAGTAGCAGCAAAAACTGGAGAGGATCGAGCTGCTCCGAAGGGAGGTCGATCAAGTTAAAGCTGACTGCGATCGGTGGAAGGAGAACATGGACCGCCTTGTTGCGGAGAAAGAGGCTGCCTTGGCTAAATTATTATCGACCGAGGTCCAAATTCGGGGCGTCAAAGAGAAAAGTTCGGCCCAGGACAAAAGGATAGAGGAGCTCGAAGCCGAGCTTGCTGAGGCCAAGGCTGAGGTCGGGGAGACGAAGATCTCGGCTGATAAGTCTATGTCGTGTACTTGGCTGATGCTGAGGCTGCTCAAACGCAGCTAAGGGAGGCCTCCGATCGAGAGCAATGGAGCAACGACTTGGTGAGGTGCCAATCTCGGAGGGAGACCCTTGAGTAAATCCACGCTCGAGGTTACGACCTCTCTGAAGAGATAGCTCGAGCTAAAGTACTCAAAGCTGATGCAAGGTTGCTTCTCTCCTCCGACGATGATGATGGCGATGAAGGCAGCCAAGATGGGTCCGACGA
The DNA here is from genome assembly GCF_001879085.1 of Nicotiana attenuata. Classification (NCBI taxonomy): domain Eukaryota; kingdom Viridiplantae; phylum Streptophyta; class Magnoliopsida; order Solanales; family Solanaceae; genus Nicotiana; species Nicotiana attenuata. Next base: position 61,837 of record NW_017672187.1, read on the forward strand.
CGATGAGGAACCTGAAGGAGAAGCAGCTCCTGAGGGAGAAACCAACCCCGGGCATAGTTAGGATTTCATTTTTGTTTTCTTTTTTGTAAGACCTCTGACGGTCTCTTGTACATATCCTTTTAAATATATAAAAGAAAGTTTCTCTTTAATGCCTTCTCGATCTTTATAAATATGTTTTTCGCCTTGTAAAATTGTTAGCACAATCTTATGCTTTGAACTATGTGTTCGAGACATTGATCTCGGGTGGTTTCCTCGAAGTCACCATAGTCGAGTTCGAATAAGGTTCGAACTTGAGGCATAGAACCTTAAGGGTTTGTGTCGGATAACAGTGAGTCCCCGAGCCATAATCAAGTTATTGTTTATTTGGGCTCGGGATAGTCGAACCCTTAGGTTCGGATGGAGTAATAATAAGATCTCGAACTCTAAGTGTATTGGCCCTTAGGATCTTTAGATCGGACCGATATGGCCTCTGAAAGATGGCTACTATTCCCCTCTTTTTACCCATTGGGTTTTTTGACGGTTCGATGTCGATTGAAAACCCTTCTGCTTTTTATGCCTTAGCACGTTTGTGTTAAGGTAATTTGATACCTCTTAAGGTATTTCGAGGGCTGATTTTATCGAAGTCCTTTTTATTATTTACCGAGGGTAGCCTTTTTTAACCAGTTTTTCAAAGAATTTGAAGGCCTATTGTGATTACGGAGTTCGGATGTCTCCGAGCCGCATTAATTTGGCCGTAGCCTTTGGGTATGCCTCTTGGGCTTATTTCCCAATAGCGCTTCGAACTTGTTCGAGGTGTTAATCCTCGAGAAAGATGGCCTTGGCCTATAGATCGAGGGGCGCCTATTTAGGTCGTATGAATTCGAGTTTAGATAACTCGAACATGTCGATTGTCGATGACAGTCCCCGAGTGTTCGAGGTATATTTGCGCTTGGCCCTTGAGCCATTTCTCACAAAATCATAAGTATAAAGCTCGAATAGTAGCAAATTTTCTTTGTGACACAAAGTGTTTGATATAGAAAGAATGCTTCTTTGAATAATTTATACATACGTACATATTTTGCCATCGAGGCTCGACTAATCTATATGGACACGGTTTACTCGACCGTTTGGCCTATTACAAAGTTTCCCTATCAAGACCCTTTGACATGAAGTATTTTTCTAAAAATATAACCTCCGAGGGTGATGCCCCCCAGTATTCGAGGTGGAATGAAAAGAAGCCTTGGATACTGTTGAATTTTCCTCAGGTAGCACATAATTCTTGCCTCGTTAAAATCCTCGCCGGAAAAACCCATTTTGGATAAAAACCAATCTAAGGGAAAAAAGAGTGCAAACCGTGCTTTAAAACCTAAGGTCTTCGTGTTGAAGAGTTTTCTTGACGTCTTCGATCGAACACTTGTAATAAGTTAGTATCAAATACAAATGTAAAAGGGAGAGATTCATACCTTAGCAATTATATCGCTTGAGTAGTGATACATGCCAATTGTTTGGCAATTGTTCGCCCTCTATTGTGCCAAGTTTGTAAGATCCTTTTCCGATGATACCGAGGACCCGATATGGTCCTTCCCAATTTGGACCTAGTTTCGTTTGTTTGGGTCTCGAGTATTGAGGGTGACTTTTCTTAGAACTAAGTCCCCGATTCCGAAGTGGTGAAGGTTGGATCTTCTATTATAATATCTCTCGATTCTTTGCTTCTGTGCATCCATCCGAACAAGTGCAGCTTCTCGTTTTTCATCTAATAGTTCGAGGCTAGTATTCATAGCCTCATGATTTGATTCCTCCGTTGCATATCGAATTTTGATGCTAGGTTTCCCGACCTCGACTGGAATTAAGGCCTTGGAGCCATATACTAAGGAGAACGGGGTTTCCCCCGTGTTGGACTTCGATGTCGTTCGATACGCCCAAAGGACTTCGGGAAGAATTTCTCTCCATTTCCCCTTAGCATCGTTCAACCTTTTCTTTAAGTTTTGAATGATAGTCTTGTTTGTCGATTCGGCTTGTCCGTTCCCTCTAGGATGATACGGTGTAGATAATATTCTTTTTATTTTGTGCTCCTCGAGGAGCTTCGTCTCCTTGCTGCCGCTAAACTATTTTCCATTATCACACACTATTTCGGCGGGTATCCCAAATCGACATACGATGTGATCCCGGATGAAGTCTATAACTTATTTCTCTCTTACTTTCTCGAATGCCTGCGCTTCAAACCATTTAGTGAAATAATCAGTCATAAATAAAATGAACTTAGCTTTACCTGGGGCCATTGGCAGAGGGCCGACGATATCCATCCCCGATTTCATGAATGACCATGGGGATAGGACTGAATGAAGTTGCTCTCCGGGCTGATGGATCATCGGTGCAAACCTTTGACACTTATCACATTTTTGAACAAACTCCTTGGTGTCTTTTTCCATGCTATCCCAGTAGTATCCTGCTCTAATGATTTTGCAAATCAACGACTCGGCGCCGAAGTGGTTCCCACAGGTGCCTTCATGGATTTCTCGTAAAACATAATCGGTGTCCCATGGTCCCAAGCATATTGCCAATGGTTCATCGAATGTCCTTCTATATAATGTTCCATCTTCATATAATGTGAATCGGGCGGCTTTGGTTCGTAGGGCCCTCGACTGTTTAGGGTCTAATGGGAGCTTTCCGTTCTTCAAGTATTAATATATTTATTCCTCCAATCCCAGGTCAGTCTTGTAGAGTTTATCTTGGCCTGACCTTCCTCGATCACAGATCTCGAGAGTTGAACGATAGTCCCCGAGCTGATCTGATCTTCCTCGGCCGATGACCCCAGATTTGCAAGTGCATCAGCCTCACTATTTTGTTCCCGAGTTACATGCTGTAAAGTCCATTCTTGAAACGGTGCAAAGTTACCTGCAGCTTGTCCAAATATCTTTGCATTCTATCCTCTCGAACTTCGAAAGTTTTGTTCACTTGGTTCACAACCAGTAAAAAGTCACACTTGGCTTCAATGACTTCCGCTCCCAAGCTTTTAGCTAGCTCGAGACCTACAATCATGGCCTCGTACTCGGCCTCATTGTTAGTTAACCTAGAAGTTTTGATAGACTGCCTAATAGTGCTACCCGTGGATGGGTTTAGAATGATGCCTAAACCGGACCCCTTCACATTCGAAGCACAGTCTGTGAAAAGGGTCCACACACCTAATGATGTGTCTAACTTTAATAAAAGCTCTTTTTCAACTTTGGGTACGAGGGCCGGCGTAAAATCGGCCACAAGTCCGCCAAAATTTGGGACTTGATGGTCGTTCGAGGTTGGTACTCGATATCATACCCATTGAGTTCGATGAACCATTTGGCCGGCCCGATAGTTCGGGCTTGTGCAAAATATTATGAAGTGGGTAAGTGGTTATGGGGTGACATTGAAAGTATGGTTTTAACTTTCTAGAAGCGCTAATCAGTACAAGTGCCAATTTCTTTAAGTGTGGATACCTAGTTTCTGCTTCTCCTAAGGTTCGACTTACATAATAAACGGGAAATTGCGTACCTTGCTCTTCCTGAACTAGGACACCACTTACCGCTATTTTCAATACTGCCAAGTACAAGTAGAGTTTCTCATCTGCCTTTGGCGTGTGAAGCAGTGACAGGTATCGCTTTAATCCTTCTAACGCTTGTTGGCGCTCCGGGGTCCAGGTAAAATCATTCTTCTTTTTGAGTAAAGAGAAAAATCTGTGGCTTCGATCCGACGAACTCGAGATGAATCAGCCTAAAGCAGTTATCCGTCCAGTCAGCCTCTGCACGGCCTTTACATTGTCCACGACGGTGATGTCTTCAATAGCCTTGATTTTATCGGGATTGATCTCGATTCCCAAGCCCAGGAATTTGCCCGAACCGACCCCGAAAGTACATTTCTCAGGGTTGAACTTCATGTTATATCTCCTCAAAATCTCGAACGTTTCCTGCAAATGAGCCAAATGGTCCTTTATGCACAGGGACTTAACTAGCATGTCATCGATATAAACTTCCATTGACTTACCTATTTGTTCTTTGAACATTTTATTCACTAGGCGTTGGTAAGTATCCCCAGTATTTTTTAGCCCGAAGGGCATCACATTATAACACTATGTTCCATACTTAGTAATAAATGAAGTCTTTTCCTAGTCTGCCGGGTTCATTTGAATTTGGTTGTACCCGGAATAGGCATCGAGAAAGGTAAGTATCTCGTGGCCAGCCGTGGCGTCGATCATGCGATCGATGTTAGGCAGTGGAAAAGAATATTTGGGGCATGCCTTGTTTAAATCCTTATAGTCTACACACTTTCTAAGTTTGTTCCCTTTTTTAGGGACTACGACTACATTGGCTAACCATTCGGGATATTTTACTTCCCGAAGTGACCCTATTTTGAGAAGTTTAGTTACCTTGTCCTTTATGAATGCATGTTTTACCTCGTACTGGGGACTTCTCTTTTGTTTCACCGGTTTGAACCTAGGGTCAAGGCCTACGCATTAACTCTATGGTCTCTCTCTCTCAGTTAGGTTACCTTTTGGGTTAATTAGTGTTAATGCGTGATTTTAGTTAATGAGAAGGTGAAGTGGGACGTAGTGTTTGGATGCTTATATGAAGAACTTAGGGACAAAGGCGGGGATACGAAGCTATACATGCTAGCCAAGGTGAGAGACAGAAAGATATGTGACATAGACTAAGTGAAACGCATCAAAGATAACCTAACTAGAGAGAGAGAGACCATAGAGTTACCGATAATTTAAAACTTAGAGGTAAGGGCAAAATAAGTTTCATGGAGAGTATTCTTAGTAACTCTATGGTCTCTACTTCTAAGTACTTCATCAAAAGTATAAGAAATTTCTTTTTTGAAATTTAAAAAATTTCTGATTCTTAGTAACTCTCCAACCCTTGCACCATTTTCTTACTCCGAAATGGTGTAAACACCAAAATGGTGCAAATTAATTCCAATCCATTACACTATTTTTTATACCAAAAAAATGTTCCTTTTATGTTCTTTTCTATCTTCTATATTATATCATTATTTTTATTTCATAAAAAAAGTCCCCTCTTTTTCTTTTTACATATTCATCCCATATAATTTATATTTCTTTCTTGTATAGCCATTTAATATAAAATTATTTTACACTATAAATTTTTAAATAATATAAATTATAAGAAAATATTATACATTATACATACTAATGGATAAGTTAAATAATAATGAAATCATTGATAAGATATAATTAAATAAATATTACATTATGGTAAATTTTAGTTTAATTTTTATTGCTTCCATAAATACTCTATTAATGCATTACGTAGTGCAAAAGACATGGAGATAAAGGATAGAACTTTGAAACTAAAAGAATTTAAAGAAGAAAATAAAATTTTATTTTCGAATTTAGATTCTATTGATGAACCAAATATTCGTGAATTTACTCGAAAACAACAAAAACGAATAATGGATAAAAGAAGTGAACAATTTCAACAGCTACAACCACAACAATCCTCTACCCCATACAATCAATATTTTAATGATATTGGTGGATCTGGAAGCGACCTACCGGAGTATTAGATTATTGTTGTAATTTTCTCATCCCATTATGTTATTTAATGTATTTGTAATTTTAATCTATGTCAGTCGCTATTATATTAAATATTTATTTTTATGTTATTTAATGAACATTGTGTTATTTATTACAATATATTATATTTTAGATTTGCACTTTTTAATTTTTTGATTGTTATATATTTTTATACAATTATAACTTATAAAAAAATTAACTTAAAATTTATATAAAACTAAAATATACGAAAATTAATTTATAAAAATTATACACTAAAACTAAAATATAGAATTAATATCATAAAGATAGTACATAAAAAGTATAGGTAATTACAAAATTTATAATATGTTAAATTAAAAGTGTTATATAATAAAAGATAATAATAAAATATTGATAAACAGTAATGGTGTTGATGAATAATGTTACGCCAAATTTGATGCAACACTATTCACATACCAAATAGTGTAAGAAATGGTAACACAAAATCTAACACCAAAATAGCGTTTGGCCTCAAAAATAGCTTAGGTTGGAGATGATCTTAGTAAAAATTTTGTGATCGTTAGTAACACTATGGTATCTCTCTATATGTGTGCGATTATATAAAGATACATGATGAACTTTACTACATCCTCCATTTTAATTTATGGGGGTAACATTTGTTTAAGCACAAAATTTTTTAAAAAAGGATACGTAATACTTTTGAAATTTCTAATTTAAAATAATATATACACACACACACACATATATATATATATATATATATATATATATATATATATATATATATTTATAAATTTTTTTTATTAAAAATAGAAGGGGAACTTTAAGCTAGCGTTTCGCCATAGATTCCAAATTTGTGTGGAAAATCTGATTTGGGTGAAGTTTGATTTGAAGATGAAAATGTGTTTGGATGTACGTTTTCAAAACATATTTTCCAACTTTATTTTGGAAAAACATCTATATAATCCCCAAGTTTTGGGATTTTGGCCCAAAATCAGCTCAATAGCTAATTTTGAGATTTGGGATTTGGCCAAAATATGGGCAAAACTTATGGTCAAACATGAGTTTTGAAAATAAATCCCAAATTTATTTTGGCAAAACTCATGGCCAAACGGGTCCTAAGGAAGGATTGACATATAAATTTTAAAGGGAAGTATGACACACATTTTTGGCACGGACGAATAAATACTAAGAGCCCGTTTAGCTTAGCTGACTTAGAGTAACTGATAAGCATTAGGTGTTAAAAAGCACTTTTAAGTGTTGAAACTGATTTAAAAAATAAGCAGTTACGTGTTTGGATAAAAGTGCTGAAATTACTAACATGCAGCTGAAGAACTGGGTATACGAAGAGTTTTGTTTTAAAAAGAAGTATTTTAGGGATAGAATAGTAAATATTTTGGTCAAACTTAAAGTGTTTATAAGCTGAAATTTGATAAGTTGGGGAGACCAACTTATGACTTTTGACTTATTTTTGGCTTATAAGCACTTAATTTATAAGCACTTTTAATTTTACCAAAGCATAAATAAGCTAAAAAATTATAAGTCAGTTTGACCAGCTTATAAGCTTAGCCAAACACGCTCTAACTAGTCAAAGATTAGCTTTGTTTTTCAACTGGGTATCTGCTTGATTGTCCTTTCTTTGAAGTTGAACGCTTTTTTTGTTAGTTTTTTTGTATTTTTAGACACACATCCGAAAGCATGTGCGCAGCTACTATATAGGTTGATAGGGGTCTTTGTACTCTGGGGTTCTCGTTCTTATCTTTAACTGCAGCCAATTTCAAGTAGAGTTTTTCACTGCTAGAGGATTTTTCTGATCCGGGGTTGTTGAGTTTGAGTTCAAGTAACTTTTTATTGATCTGACCAGGTACTTGATTTTGAATAGAGGAGTGAACTTTGAAGTACTATTGGGGGAGAGTTGGCCATAAAAGTCAAAGCCCGTGAGTTAGTGCTTGTGGTTGAAATTTAATGCTCAAAAGCTGAAGGCGAAAAGCTAGTTGCCTAGTTAGGCAAATTCAAGTCAAAATAGATAGATTTTGCTCTAAAGTTGAGGGTTTTTCCTATCGCTGGTTCAACGCTAGAAGCAGGACTCGAGTTTTTAGGTAAATGGGGAGTAATTTGAATATAAAGAACTGTGGAAATGAGCCACCGGGGGAAAGTGGAAGTGGTGGTGCTGGTGTTCCATTGGCACGGCAGTCGTCTGTTTATTCACTGACTTTTGATGAGTTTCTGAGAGGGAGTGGAAAGGATTTTGGGTCAATGAACATGGATGAGTTGTTAAAGAACATATGGAGTGCAGAAGAGAGTCAGAACATGGGAACTTCTGGGGTTGGTGGACAAGAAGCGAGTGTTCCAGGTGGGAATTTACAGAGGCAAGGGTCTTTAACTTTACCGAGGACACTGAGTCAGAAGACTGTTGATGAAGTGTGGAAGGATATGTCAAAAGAGTATTATGGTGGAAAGGATGGAAATGGTGATGTGGGGTTATCGAACATGCCTCGTAGGCAACAGACTTTAGGAGAGATGACACTTGAGGATTTCTTGGTTAGAGCTGGTGTTGTGAGAGAAGATGCACAGTTAGTTGCAAAAGCTAGTAATGTTGGGGTCTTTGGTGATATGTCACATGCTGGAAATAGTCTTAGAGTGGGATTTGGATATCAACAGAGCAATGGGAATACAGCTATGGTGGCTAGTAGGAACATGGATAATAATAGTGGAATTGGTGTTCACTCTGGTAAGTTACCACTGAATGTGAATGAGATCATATCTGTGCAACAACAGCAAGGAACAATGCAACTGCAGCAGCAGCCACAGCAACAGCAGCAGCAGCAACCCCTTTTTCCTAAGCAACCTGGTTTGGCTTATGGTGCTCCCATGGCCATCCCAACTAGTGGTCAATTAGGCAGTCCAGGGATGAGGGGTGGGATTGTTGGTATTTCTGATCCAGCACTTGGTAGTAGTTTAGTTCAAAGTGCTGCTTTGACTGGTGGAGGAATGAATATGGTTGGTTTTGGAGCTGGAGGTGTAACTGGTGCAACAGGATCTCCAGCAGTTTCATCAGATGGACTTGGGAAGAGTAATGGAGATACATCTTCGATATCTCCAGTACCTTATGTCTTTAGTGGTGGTTTAAGGGGCAGGAAAGGCGGTGCTGTGGAGAAAGTTGTTGAAAGGAGGCAGAGGAGAATGATAAAAAATAGAGAGTCTGCTGCAAGATCTAGAGCTCGGAAGCAGGTAATATCCCTTGAATCTTACAGATAGGCTCAAAGCTTTTAATGTCTCCATGCATGTGTATACCTAGCTTACTTGAAAGGGAATTAGTATGTGATCTATTCCCACCAAGTGTATGCTAGAGCCCAATAAATCTGCTCTTTGATAGTTCATAGTAAAATTTCTGTCATTTACCCAGGATTAGTCATTATATTTCTGCAACTTCGATGGTTTTTTTCACTTGTTGGAAGTGTATATTTTCACCTAATCTCTTCAAGATTATAAATTGAGATGCATGGGAGTGTTAGATATTTGGTATGATGATGATATGAGTTGAGTTTAAATGGAAAAGTGAGGATTCATATAGCCAATCCCAACTTGTTTGGGACTGAGGCGTTGTTGTTGTTGTTACATGGGACTGGTATGTGTGTTTTCGGAAAGCTTATGTATCATAATTTCACTGGCATGGGCGAACCAATGCTTGTTCATTTTGTTCTTTCACAAATAGCTTTGTGCTTCAGTTGAGAGAAAACATTCCCCTCGAGTTGATCATAACAGTTCATTATTCTTCTATCTTATTCGATTCATAATTAAGCTGTCACAGAACTTGCTTACCCAATATTTTTGAACTTCCTGTTTTGCTAGCCATTTGCAGTATCCATATATGGTGCATTTGATGAATATAACTCATTCATCCATTCCGCTGAAGCTAAATTTACTCTCTATGCAAATCATGTAAAAGAAATTGTCTGTGGAGGGTTATTTCTCTTCAACCACCAAAAATCCAGAAGGGAAAGATGCAAGTTCCTGGACAAGGAATGTTATCATTTTCTCCTCTGGTGTGTATAAAAGTTTGCCAACCAAACGTTTAGTCCTAAATGTTATCTGCGGCTTTGAGGCTCTGGGGCTGTGATAGATGGTTTTTAGTTCCTTGAGCCCACCATTACACAGATATAGTTATGAGCTAGGCAACAAGTCATAGGATAGAGTGATTTTTACAGCAAACAAGACATGGGATGAAGTGATTTGCATGGCATGGATTGTTGGATTTTTGTGGCAAAACAAGATATGAGATGTGGGGTTTTATGGCAAATAGAACCAAATGATAGTTGAAACATATGGAATGGTGGGAAATTTTGACAATACATGGGTAGACAAAAGATAGAGGAAAAGCATGAGATAGTGGAAAATTTTGAGAAGACATAGTTAGACAAAACATGGGGTTCTTGAAAGAAAGGCTTTGGAGTTTAATGAGAAAATTATGGTATGATAAAAAAGGCTAAAGTAAACTTTTGAAATTTTCTTTCTTTTCTTTGAGCCTTGTTTTATTTTTCAACCTCCTTTTTTCTGTTCTTGTGAAATATTTTTTGTGCTATGATGGTTCTTCTTCCATATAATTTGCTCACTCTTCATTCCTTCCTTTTGGTGAAGTATTGGTTGACAAATTTAATATGATCTCAACAATTTCGGCCGGATCATTTTTATTTGGAGTATTGAAAAATTTCGTGAGATGCATTGTACTCCTTAAAACTTGCCAATTCGTGATGAATCCTCATTACTGGAACTTTTATTTATTTCGGTAATGATGATGATATGAGTGGAGCTCAATGAAGGAATGAAGATTCTTGTCGCCGACCCCAACTTGTTTGGGATTGTGGCGTAATTGTTGTTGTTTGCATTGTACTCCTTAAGTGTTTCTTTTACATTTCCCCATGAGGATGGCTCGAAGTATAATTCCAGCCTCTTTTACTTTTGGCCATATCTCATTTATGATGCACCTATTTTGTTGGAAGATTGTTCTTTGAGCTTCATAATTCTTCTTCCAACTTTCAGCACTGGGAGGTGGTAGAGTTTCAAAGTTTGATTGAGTTACTCCACAGAGAAAGTACACCAGATGATAGTTTTGATGTTTGGAGGTGAGGGTTGGAGAATAATAGTGTGTTCTCTGTTAAGTCCTACATGGAAAGCTTTTGGCTAGGAAGGTAGTTGTCTTTTCACATAGTTCAATTTGGATCCTAAATATTCCAAGAAAGGTGTGCTTTTTCTCATGGTTAGCAACAAGAGGAGTGATCTTCACGGCTGAACACTTGAGAAGAAGGAAGGTTAATTACGTTAATTGGTGCTTTATGTGTAAGGTTTCGGGTGAAGACGTCGATCACTTACTCATACACTGTCCGGTAGCATCGAGATTGTGGTGGGAAATATTTAGATGGTTTGGTATATATTAGGTGATGCTAGGCACTGTGAAGGAGTTAATGTTCTGCTGGAATAATGGTAGAAACAGACGACCGCACAGTGTGGAAGATTGCCGCTAGAGCTTATGTGGGTCGTTTGGAAGGAAAGAAATAGGAGAATTTTTGAGGGTGTAGTAGCCTCTTTTCCTTCATTTCTTTTTGGGGCACCCATAGGGTTCCTGTATATATAGAAGATTGGGTGTCGTTCTAGAAAATCATCTGTTTATAAGTTTCTATGTTTTTTGGGTATACTTCTTGTGTACGAACATGTTTTTGCCCAAACATTAATAAAATCTTATTACTTTATCAAAAAATATTCTTCTTCCAAATCCAAGATCATAACTGAAAATCGCAACAAAAATGACACTAAACGCATTGCTTAGACAACACCATTGACAATATTTTATTGGCCTATGAAACATAAATGATTTGCATCCAGGGGAATATGTAAAATGATGAACCCCAAATTTCTAAGGTTTGAACCACAACAGAAATATTTTAAGTGAAGGTTCAAAGTTTTCAAAATCCCTAAACTTATCACACTTAAATTCCATGAAGATATATTATTGGTGACACAAGTACCAAAAGAACCATAAAAGCTCTTGAGGAAAATTCTTGGGCTGTGCTATGAACACCTAGCAAAATAGATATTCTGGGTTAACACCAAAGGGTTTAAGAACGAAACCTCCATAGCTCATAAAAGTCCTTCTCTCCAATAGGATGGATAAATCAATTGGGACTAAAATGTCGAAGATGAGATGGTTATGATGGTGATCTTGGGACCTTTGAGAATATGAATAACTAACTTGTTGACTTTTGTTTTGGCTTATGCCGTTTACAAGATTTTTTTTGAAAGTTCATCTGGTCTTGAGAAAATCTGCAAGAATATTATTCTAACCCAGTGTTTTGGATAGTGTGCGGCGACAAATAGCGACGAGGGCCCGCTTCACTGAGGCGAGAGGCGCGCAGCTAAGCGCTCGCCTTTTTGATGTGAAGCGACAATTTATACAAAAACATAGAATATTATATATATAACTAAAAACTCAATAACAATAATATATTAATAATTATATCAATTCAAAAATTAAAAACTCAGCAGATAGTCATAGAAGATTCATAAACTAAAAGTCTAAAACAAGCAATTAATTCTACTCTATAGATAGTCATAGTAGATTCAATATGCAATTAATTCTACTTTATAATTATAAGACTATAAGTCTATAACTGAAAAAACAGAGCAAAAAAAATAGAGCCTAAAAAGACTCTACTGCCTCTGCTGCTGGTCGAAAAATAGAGCCAAAAAAAAAAATAAGAGAAGAAGAAAGAGGAAGGGGAGAAAGAAATAAAGAGCCTCTGCTGCTGGTCGAAAAACAGAGCACAAAAAAAAAAAGGACAAGATGAAGAAAAAGGAAGGAAGAAAGAAGAAAGAGCTGATCACTGAAGAAAGAAGAAAGAAGAAAGAAGAAGAAAAAGAAAAAAAGAAGAAGACAACAATGGTCGAAGTCGAACTGAAAAAAGAAAAAGACAGCTGAAATAGAAGAAGAAGAAAGTAGAAAAAGAAAGGAGAAGAAGAAGAAAAGAAAAGAAAAGAAAGTAACATACCGGGGTTACTGTGCTGATGGCTGATGATGGAAGAAGATGAATCCAAGCCCAAATTTTTCTGTTGCTAAGAAATAGTCGCGGAAGGAGAAGAAGTGAAAACCCAAGCCCTAATTTTGTATTTTAATCTCCGTCGCTGCCTTTTCTTCCTTTTTTTTAAAATAGCGTCGCTTCACAACGCTTCTCGCCTCGCAGCGCCTCTCGCGACACAAGCAGAGGCGCGCGCCTTTTATGAATCGCAACGCAACAGAGCAAAATAGCGATACTGCCTCGCGTCGCGTCGCCACACTCTATTAGCGGCGTAGCGCTCGCTATTTACAACATTGTTCTAACCTTTCAAGTGTTTGACTATAAATTTTTAAGGAGAGAACCATTGAGCTTGAACATTTCATATTATGAAGCTCACATGATAATCTTCTAACAAAATAGGTATTCGAAATGCGATATGGCTAAAAGAAGGAAGTTGGAATTATACTTCGAGTCATCCTCATGGGAAAATGTAAAAGCACGTAAGGAGTACAATGCACCTTATGAAAATTTTCAAGACTCTCAAGACCCAAATGAAATTGATCCAGTAGAAATTGTTGGGATTAGATAATATGCCAACCAATACTTCACCAAAAGGAAGGAAAAAAAAAGAGGAACGGTTATGGAAGAAGAATCATCACATGGCAAAAGAAATTTCACAAGAGCAGAAAAAAGAGGTTGGTAAGATGCCACACAAAAAGAAAAAAGGGGGTTGAAAAATAAAATAAGGTTAACAAAAAAAAGCATGGCCTAAAGTGGTGGGTTAAAGAAGATTTCACAAGTCATTAAACCCTTTAGCCATTTTTATCTCACCATAATTTTCCAATTAAAATCCAAAGCCTTTATTTCAAGATCACCATCTTTTGTCTAACCATGTCTTGTCAAAACTTTCCACTATTCTATGTTTTTCTATCATCTTTTGTCTAATTATGTACTGTTAAAATTTCCATATTTTTCCACTATCTTTTAGGTCCCTTTGCCATAAAATCCCATTATTCCATGTCTTGTTATGCCATAAAAAGCCCACTATCCCATGCCATGCAAATTACTCCATTCCATATCTTGTTTGCTATAAAACTGACTTTATCCTATGACTTATTCCCTAGTTCATGAAAAAGATTCTCTATTCTATCCCATGTCTTGTCCATCACTACTAAAAGTCTCTAAAATTTAAGAGATTCCCTACTACTTGTCTAGCATTAGTTTTTTTTTTTTTATAAGGTAAATAATTATATTAATAGAAGGGGAGAACCCCGTATGCAAGTAGTATACCAGAAAAAGAGAACTACACCAAAATATGGTTCTCAATAAATGACGCCAAAGCATCTATACAAATAGAGACCTCATGGGTACACCAAAAAGAAACTAGAGATAAAAGACTATTTTGCAACTCTACAAAACCTAACTCAACCCCTTCAAAAGCTCTCCTATTTATCTCTTTCTATATAACCCACATGATAGCTAAATGAGCAAACTTCCACGCCCTTGGACTTATCTTCCCATTCATGTCGTCCCAACTTTGCATCACCTCTTTCACTGTGCCCGGCATCACCCATTGCACTCCAAACCAATTAAGGACCAAAGTACAGCGTAGTGAAGCCACTCGACAATGCAAAATGAGATGATCAACATCTTCCCCCGAACCTTTGCACATGAAACACCAACTAATATAGGTGATCTAACATTAAGTTTTATATCTTTTATTTGTGGAAGACCACTTGTCATGTTTATTTTAATTTTACTTATGCTATGTAAATTCACAAATTGTATGTTGTAGTAGTTCTCCATATCCTACATAAAGCTAAAGGAGCCTTGTAGTAGTTGGAAGACATCGGGTAACCTTTGTAAATATAATATGTAATAGAAATGTCTTCTTCTAGCTAAATTCTCTCTTGTTTCTTTTCTCAAGGTATGGGAGGCTGATCCTTATATAATGTAGGGAGTTACATGTTTTTAGTAAATGTGCTTATTATAGTGAGAGATTTTCCGAATTAATGTGAAGCGTAGCAATTTGTTGGCAAGAGCGCCTCTTTGAGCTAGGCTAACAACACCCTTGTAGGAGGACTTTTGCTACAGTAATTTAATCTCTACTATAATTGTTATCAGTCTATGATTCCAGGTACTACACCCTCCCTTGTGGTATCAGAGCCAGGTTATTCTCCCTGTGTATATAGCAGTTGTCTAAGCGGAGGTGCAATGGTAGGCAGGTAAAGATATGGTTACTGGGAACTGGTTGAGTGGCGTGGTATGTAGAGGCGTGGTATTGTGGGTGCAGTCTCATGTTAAGGGCAGGGGTTGATCAAGGTTTTATGACCTGATAACCTTTTTCAGTATCTTAAAAATAATAAAAATAATAGAAGGTCGTAAACATAGCATATATGAGTACACTAGGAGATAGAAGAAAAAGCAACTAGATAAATTATCCATGTAGATTCTGGTGTTCTCGTTCTTTTTCTTCTTTTAAATTTTACACTCTGGTTTGCTACACTTGCCAAAGAAAACAGTGTCCTCTATCCGTTATCCGTTGTGTTGTTTGGAAGGGGTAGAAAAATGATCATTAATAGTGCCTCTAAAACCCCCCCCCCCCCCAAACAACAACCAAAACCCACACAAGAAAGGTGTTTCTAAACATACTGCTTTTATCGATGGCCATGGTGGATCTTTCAACTCCGCAAAAGATTGGATATCTTATGTAGCATAATGGTAATGTGATAGCTATATGATGTGGCAAGATATGACAGGTTACACTTCATGAGAAGCTTTAGAGAATGTGTGCTTTAGAAAGCAATGATGACATGTGTGAGAAAAGCCATCACAAATTTTAAATTCCTCAAAACCTTGTGCTTTAATCTTCATAAATATAGCAAACATCGAATCTGCCCCTACCAGATTCCTATACTTACCAGCTTAACACTTATTTAATATGGTTTATACTTTCATCGCTGCTGATCCACCTGTTTAACATACTGTAGGCCTACACAATGGAGCTAGAAGCAGAAGTTGCAAAACTTAAAGAAGAAAACGAAGAATTGCGGAAGAAACAGGTGACCTTTTGTACAGCGAATCCATGCATAGCCACTTCTTGATGATGCATCACTAACTAGACTGTGTTGCTGCAGGCAGAGATGATGGAAATGCAGAAGAATCAGGTACTTCAAATTATTGTTTTCCTCTTACTTCTAAGTCAAACCCCTCATGCTTTATCTACTTTCTTGAAGGGAAAAATGAACAAGTCTTGGTGAATCATGTACTCATGTCTGCTTTATTTTGGATCACATATATAGTTAGACTGATACCATCACATTGTACCAGACCAAAATGCATTATATTTATTAGAATCCTGTTATCTCTATGTATGACTAGTATATTTTTATTTAGTGCATAGAACATCTGTTACAATTTTCTGAGTTACTGGTGTACCCATTTCGGAACTTCTTCTATCAGCCTGTAGTCTTTTTTAGGGGGGCAGTTACTTTAAAATCATTTTCAAGCATTTTCATTGGTCTGAAAATACGGTGTGGTTTTTTTGCTCACAAAGAAGTGTGGTTTCTTTGCTCACAAAGAAAAAACAATCTCATTGACCATACACGTTATAAGCATGCTTGCCCAAAGGACCCCAGTTCTCTTACTATGGGCCTGGAATGTTAGGCTAGCGAATGCTGTTTTAATTGAGAAAAGGGACTACTTGTCTGATGTTGTTTTGGCCCATCAGAGAGCATTCCTTAATGAGCCCAGGTTGGACCCAGTGACGGTGGAAATTTCAGAAGCCTAAGTGCGAAGCTGTCATTAACATAGCTCCCGGTACTAATACGAATGGTTCCTGGATAATTCGTTCCAGTATGTCCGAGCTTCTTCCTCACAGAGAAATGGCCTAACTAATGAAAGATTTCTGAACTTCGAAGTAACTGAAAAACCGGAGACGGGCAGTTGTATAGATTTACTTCCTAGAGATGACAGCCCATCGTGTTATTCTCACTAGTATAGCACTCGCGCATCACCCGGAGAATATAAATCATGTTGTGTGATCTAATTTGTTTGACCATATTATATCACATTGCTTGAATTAAATTTCAATTTCCTTTCTTTTATCCAGCAAAACATGCCCAATACAAAAATCTTACGAAATTAGAAAAAGATTCATATGGTCATCGAATAACTTTTCAGTTCCTCACTTTTCTTTATTACATAATCTACTATATTTAGTATTATTTCATTTGCTATTATGACGTTTTATTACCTCGGTATTTTTGTTAATTCTCTCTTTTTAATATAATATAGATAAAGATATCTATTTTTTTGTACTCCTAAAGTTTTTTCTTGAAACTTTTTTCCCATTGTACATCTTCATTTGAATTCGTCCAAAACACAAATTAATTTTCTCTATTAGTGATAAATCTACCAATTTTTTTAATAATTGGTATTTTTGTATTATATGCCTAGAAATTAAATTTTTCTTCTTCTTTGACTTTTTATTAAAATTTCGATTTTTAAGATTTAATTATTAAATTCAACTATCTTTTAAAATTATGCTTTATTGCTTTGTATTCTTCATTGCCTAATATGTTTTGTTTTTGACTTTATCTATTAAGATTTAAGTTACGTGATATTTTACATATGTATTATTTTTGTAATTATAACTCAAATACACTTTTTGATTTAAAATTCTAATAAATCATACCATTTTATATTTTATACCATTTTTTCTCCTTTTGTTCCTCGATTATCGTTATTGCTTTACTCGTTGGTCAGTGTGATTGCACTATCATGTGAACTTTTTATTGGTTTGCCTTTAGATTTAATGTTGTTGCGTATTACCTCCTTTAATATAACATGGATAATATAGATTTCTTACTGGTAAGAAAGTTGATTATTAATTTATTACTCTTTTACTTGAAGTTCGTTCATTGTTCTAGATCTTTTTATTTTTTACTTTATGTATTATGGTTTTAGTTATGTTTTACTATTTGTGGGATTATATTTGGTATGTTGTTGTATGTTGTAGTTATGTTTTACTATTTGTATGAATTTTCTCATCATAATTCAAAAGATATTTTCTCATCTCAAATTCAAATAAGTTTTATCTCTAGATTTTTTTTTTCTTGTGAGTAAGTTTGTTTATTCGTTACTTGAAATTCTTTCATTGTTCAATTCTATTTGATTTTGATTTTATTAAGTTTTTAATTATGTGGTATTATCTATTTTATTTTTTTCATCATAATTGAAAAACCACTTTCTCATCTCAAATTTAAATAAGTCTCATCATTCTATATTTTTTTTGCTTTTTCTCAATAGGCCACTTGGCTTCATATCAAGCTTGACTACTATCCTTTTAATATAATTTAGGCAGCTTTTAATATATTATCTTCATATCAAGCTTGATTACCACTTTGGTTCACTTTCAAGCTTGCTTAATTCTTCAGTTGTCTAAATTTAGCAATAACTTATTGAGTATTATTTAATTACTTTCTTTTATTTCTTATATTTAGTATTTTATCAATAATCTATTACTGAAATAATTTGATAGTTAATACTAACTTTGATTTTTTTACTTCTTCCAAAATATATGTTCTTTTATTATTTCGTATAAAATGTTTCAATATTTTTAATAATTATTTTTTGCATTATATGGAATAAGCAATTAGACTTTTCTTCTATTTTATTTCCTACTAAAATTTTTATTTTTTATTTTTTATTTGTATGTAATTATTTTGTTATTATATATCTTTTATTTTGTGTGAATTGTAATGACCTGCGAGAGCAATGTAAATAGGGGAGGAGAGAATAATGTATTTTACTTTTTAAATTAATTCAAAATAGTTTTGTCGCTCGATTCAAATTTATAAGCTTTATCTCAATTCAAATATTTTTGTATATCAATTCAAATATATACAATGATATAATTTAATAAGAATATTATAGATTGTGTATTTTAGCTTTCTATTTCAGATACACTCTTCGCAATACCAATTTTCGATACAAATCTATACAACAACAACAACAACCCAGTGTAAGCCCACAAGTGGGGTCTGGAGAGGGTAATGAGCATGCAGACCTTACCCCTACCTTGGGGGAGTAGAGAGGTTGTTTCCGAAAGACCCTCGGCTCAAGAAAGCGAAAAGAGACAATATATCAGTACCATCAACAGAGACCATAGAAATAATAACAGCAACATAAGGACCAGAAAATAGATAAAAAGCAATAACAATAACAAGTAAATAAGGCCCGGTACTATGAAAAATGAAAGAATAGTGTGAGCACAGCATTAACCACTAGCAGTCTTAACACAAAACCCTATTAGACTAGCCTTACACCCGGTACGAAATAGAAAAATGTTCAACTACCTCCTAACCTATAACCCTAAAATGCTCTACCTGCACACCTTCCTAGCAAGGGTCATGTCCTCGAAAATCTGAAGTCATGCCATGTCCTGCCTGATCACCGCTCTCCGATACTTCTTAGGCCGTTCTTTACCTCTTCTCGTACCCGTCAAAGACAACCAACGACTCACACCTCCTTACCGGGGCATCTGGGCTTTAGTAAAGAGGTGTGAACGGTTGGCTTTGGCAGGTACGAGAAGAGGTAGAAGGCGACCTCAGAAGTATCGGGAAGAGCTGATCAGGCAAGATATGGCGTGCCTTCAGATATTCCGAGGACATGGCCCTTGATAGGAAGATGTGGAGGTCAAGCATTAGGGTTGTAGGTTAGGAGATAGTTGAACATTTTTCTACTTTGTACCAGTGTGAGGCTAGTCTGATAGAGGTGTCTTAAACTGCTGGTGGTTAATATAGATCTATGTTAGATTTGTCATAAAATCTAGTTAAATCTTGCCTTTAAAGTGCGAAGTAGCATTTTCTCCATATGACACTTGGCTTGACCTCATGTTTCATTATCATTCTTTTAATATAATATATGAAGTTATATTATATGTTGGCCACTTCCCAATTTAAAATAAAATAGGTTTCAAAATAAATAATTTTCAATATATAAAAGTTATTATTTCTGAAAAAAAAGTTAAGTATGTTATAATTCAAATTAAAATAGAGTGACTAATTATTAACAATACGTAATGCATAATTTCCATGGTGTATGTTATTTGCTGATGACATAGTGCTGATTGATGAGACGCGAGGCAGCGTCAACGAGAGGTTAGAGGTTTGGAGACAGACCCTTGAGTCTAAGGGTCTCAAGTTGAGCATGACTAAGACGGAGTACCTCGAATGCAAGTTCAGCACTGAGCCGACGGAAGCGGGGTTGGACGTGAGGCTTGATTCACAAGTCATCCCCAAGAAGGGCAATTTCAAGTACCTTAGGTCGGTTATTTAGGGGGATGGGGAAATCGAAGAGGATGTCACACACGGTATAGGGGTTGGGTAGATGAAGTGGAGGTTAGCGTCTAGAATCCTGTGTGACAAGTGCCTCAGATTCTCAAAGGTAAATTTTATATAGCTGTGGTTAGACTGGCCATGTTGTATGGGGCTTAGTGCTGGGCAGTTAAGAACTGACATATCTAAAAGATGAAAGTAGTTGAAATGAGGATGTTGAGGTGGATGTGCGGGCATACTAAGATGGATAAGATTGGGAATTAAAATATTCGGGAGAAGGTGAGTGTCGCTCCCATGGATGACAAGCTGCAGGAAGCAAGGCTCAGATGGTTCGGGCACGTCCAGAGGAGAAGCCCAGATGCGCCGGTGAGGAGGTGTGAGCGACTGTCATTGGTGGGCATGAGGAGAGGTAGATGGTGGCCTAAGAAGTATCGGAGAGGTGATCAGGCAGGACATGGTAAGGCTTCAGATTACTGAGGACATGGCCCTAGACAGGAAGTTGTGGAGATCGAGCATTAAAGTTGTAGGTTAGGAGGTAGTTGGGAATATCTCTACGGCGCTGTAGAGTGAGGCTAGTCTGTTAGGACTTGGTCTTTGACTGTTAGTGGTTAATGTTAAGTTCACACTACTCTTTCGTTCCTCTTAGTGCACTGCTTTATCTACTGGTTATTGTTTTGCTTTTCACTTATTTTCTAGTTCTGGTGATGCTGTTCTTTGTTCTATGGTTTCTATTGATGGTATTGATAGATTGCCTCTTTTCGCCTTCTTTTTGTCTTCTTGAGCCGAGGGTCATTCGGGAACAGCCTCTCTACCCCCTCGGGGTAGGGGTAAGGTCTGCGTACACACTACCCTCCTCAGACCCCACTAGTGGGATTTCACTATGTCGTTATTGTTGTTGTATAATTTAAATTTTTAAAAATATAAATTCAAAAAGAAACTAATTATTACCTAACCTAACTTTGTCCTAAATTGCGAAGCGGCCTATTGTGAGGCTTCCACTTGGCTTAATGTGGAGGCTATTTCCTCTCCTTTCAATAATATATAGATGAGCTCCTTGCTCTACTACGGGTAGAGGTGATCATAGACTAAGTTGCTCCGACATGGCAGTTTAGGTGCCCACCCGTATCGACATGGCACTAGTATGTGTATGGGTATGGGATCCATGCCGGATCTGGTCAAACAATTTTGGGTACTTTGACCACGATGGGCGAAAAAATTCGAGTCCAGATACAATTTGATTCCCGAAATCAGAACAAAAAATAGGGTAAATTTGAAGAAAATAACATACATTATCTAGGAAATCAATCCTTTACTTATCTACAACTTGAGACAACAACAAACACAATGGAGTCCCACAAGTGGGGTATGGAGACGGTAGTGTGTACGCAGACCTTACCCCACCCTTAGGAGGTAGAGAGGCTGTTTCCGGTAGACTCTCGGCTCAAGAAAATGAAAAGCAACAATAGAAATAAGCAGTATCAAACCACAAAGGCCAGAAAGGAGTATTCCATAAAATTTCTGAACTTGAGAATAAAAAAAGAAATTCACACTTTACAAGCTATACGTAAGTATTCCACGAAATTTCTCATAATTTAGAGATATTTTTATATATATTTTTTGAATTAATTTTAGTCAGATCCGCGCACCTGTTTCTGTACTAGGATCCCTATCCCCGAATCTTAGAATTTACATCTCAAAGGATCCGACCTCTAGATCCGTACCCGTGTCGGATACCTGCACCCGTTTTCGAGCAACTTAAATCATAGATATGCAGCAGTGTCTGCTGCCTTCTAGTCCTTTGTTCCTAGATAGTGCATCCAATAATAGGGCCAAAGGAGTATTATCAGGGTGGGTAAGCAAGTGGGAGTGGATTTCAAGGGTTGTGAAGAGGAAGCCTTAGCCTTGTTCACTAGAATTGAGTGCAAATAGGGTGCGAGAAAGGAGATCATACAATGCAGAATTCCGGTTCAATAGAAGCAAATTGGTCTTAGGGAACTTACATATTTGGTTTTTAACATCGATTATGGGGATCCGGAAGAGAAAAGACGGGGTAAAAAAAGATAAGATTGCACCAGGATTTAGGTTAAAATTATTAGTTGGAATGTGGGGGGTCTACACTGTAGTAGGAAGAGGAGGGTTACAAAGTCTCTCGTTAATAGCTGGAAAGCTACTTGTGTTGCTTTCAAGGGACTAATAAAATGCAACATTGGAGAGTTAAAATGACAAGACAAATTTGGCCTAACAGATAGATTAGGAGTGTTTGAGACTATCAACATCAGGGGTGTGATTATTTTATGGGATAAGAGACAATGGGAAGCAGTTGATTGTGTCAGGGGTGAATGCTCATTATCGACATAGCTTGCAAGCGCTGTCAGTGATTTTAAATGGACCATTTCAGCTATCTATGGTCCTTACCGGAAGGTACTTAGAAGGGGATTATGGTTTGCTCGCAGCAACTAGAGGTTTCAGGCAACTTCCATAGGTGATGCCAAGTGATTTAAATGTTGATACATTAGAAGAGAGAGAATAGCAAAAGACACTTCAGAAATGCAAGACTTCTAGGATTTTATTCAAGAATGGAACTTATTTGACCTGCATCTTTATGGAGGAAATTTTACTTGGTCTGTGGGGGATAATTCAGAGATGGTATCAAGGTTTGACAGGTTCTTATTTTCCAGTGAATGGGATGATTACTATAACAACATTAAAAAGTTTGTGTAACCAAACACTGGTTAGACCATAATCTGATAGAATTACAGTGGCAGATGGGGAAAGAAAAAATCCTAGTTCAAGTTTGAAACCATGTTGATGGATTATGAAGGTTTCCTGGAAAGGCTAAAAGATTGCTGGATTTCTTTTGTGGTTAAAGGTTATCCTGATTATATGCTTCTGTAAACTAAAGATGTTGAAGCAAAACTTAAAAGCATGGATAGTGAGTCATAATGCTGCCTATACAGAAGAAAGAGATGTTTTGAATAAGCAAAAGGTTTTAGAAAGTGCTAAAGAAGAAGGTATGCTAAATGAAGAGTAGTTAGCACAAAGGAAAGCCACTGTGATGGAGCTTCAGGAGGTGGCAAAACTTGAAGATATCTCATGGAGGCAAAGATAAAAAATCTTGTGAATTAAGGTTGGGGACAAAAATACCAGGTGCAAATGTGAATAGAAGCTCTGAGGGTGTAAAGTCCCTAGGACTTGACGGGTTCAACATGGTTTTTTAATAAACGTTGCTGGTTTTAGTCCACGATACTAATGGATTAGGTTTATGGAAAAATATTTGCAGCCTTTGCCCTACTTTTGAGACTTGCACAGATCAATATTGGTAATAGCAGGAATACAAAGTGATGCTTGGATAGGACATTTACCATTAAATATTCTGTCCACGATCTTTATGGTTTTCATCAACACTGCAGGAAACCTTGTCTCATGATGCTGGAATGCTAGAAGTTGATCTATAAGTTTTAGGAAAAAATTGCTTTGATTTGGAAGTTCCTAGAATTGCTCTCCTGTTGAAAGATTTAGAAAAAAGTGTCTTTAAAGGCTAAAGCTGAGTATTGCATGGAATGGACAAGGAAACAGAATGGACTCTTCTAAATTCATGTTATATGACGATCAATAGTGTAGGGGACAACCTTACCAATTGTCCATGGAAGTAGTTATGGAAATCCAAGGCACCTTACGAAATTAGTTGTTCTATGTGGCTTGTCACTCGCAATGCGTGTCTCACTCACAGTAATCTGCAGAGTAGGGGAAATGGCAATATGCAGTAGGTTTTTTTTTGTGTAACAGTGAGGTAGAAAGCTGCACCCACCTCTTTCTGCAATGTCCAAATTTGGTCTTCATTGCTAAACCTTTTCAGGGTATCTTTTGCCGTGCCATTCACAGTGAAATTGCCAAGGTAGATAAGGAAGCATGCTAGATTTCATAGAATTATTTGTCTTTGTACAATGGGAGTCCTGTCCTTTTGTTTTTGCATGGGGGATTCCTAACCTGTAAAATGCCTTAGCTGTTAGCACCATCTTAGTGCTAGGCTGCTCTATTTCTTTTACATAAAGTGTACTTACCTATCTAGTTTATTATGCTAAAACTGATGATAATCTTATGTTTCAATTCTGTTTTTACCATGCTAGACTTCAAAATTTTCCTAATAAAAGGTTGAATTGTCTGAAAAAGTCCTATTTCTGCTAGTACATCAATTCCATCCATATAAATTACTATGTACCTTGCGATTTCACTGTCTAATCCACATAGGCTGGCCCTATTTCTCCCACCTGTATCTCTATATGTTGAAGCTCAACGTTGCTTTGCTCCTACGAGTTTAACAAATTTCAAAATTGAGTTTGTTAAGGCATTTTTGGCTGCTTCAGTTCAGTTGACACTACTTACATTTGATGTTACAGGTTCAGGAGATGATGAACCTTCAACGAGGAGCTAAAAGATGATGCTTGAGAAGGACCCAGACAGGTCCTTGGTAAAAGTGGGGTTCAGAAATAAGTGCTTGGCTGTAACTATGTTTCTGATAGTATGTTCCTGTACATAGAGGGAACTTTTTTCCATTGTACATCAGAAGAGAAGAGTTATCTTTTTTCTGTAACCTTTTCCTTCTGTATTTCCAAAGTCTTCTCCCATGTCGACAATGTCATGAATAAAACTAGAGACAAATACTTATTTGCTATGCAGATATATCTATTATCTATAAGTAGACACTCTTAGTATTATGTGTGCTGCAGACACTCTTAGTTTTTCAAATTTGAAACCAGCGACTAGATTTCACGCGTAAACAAAAACTCTTTGCATAATATGCAACGCCTTTTGCATTATCTAGGACACTTAAGTACTTCACCATACAATTGCCTCCAATACTCTTTAGTGCATTTTCCTTCTTTAAACTCGGCATGCTTGGGTGCCTATAAAATTTGGTTGACCAGTTTGGCAGACCATTGTTGCAATAATATGTACAATGTCCACAAACGACATTCCAAATCTCAATATCTACTGCCGATAAGTGTGGATCTAGAATGAGTTCTATGGGTTCAATTGGACTTGTTACTTTTGGTGCGGCCTATCTATATCTATATACACGCAAAAGAACTTTTAAATGTATACATATAATATGATCATGCTCAGTATGAAAAGTGAAGAAGTGACTTTCTTGTCTCCTGTGCGACCCAGTGGTTTCATGTGTTCTGAATCTTTCTACTTTGAAGGGACTCAATGCTGGAAAACAAATCGAGGATTGGTTGGAAAATAGGAGGAATAACCTTGAAAAAAATGGTGTCGCATCTTCACATGTGGCATCATTTGTTTATTTTCTTTCTTTGAGAAATTTGTTTTTCTATGTGAGTTGAAAAAGCAGCACTTGATTTGGCTGTCAAATTTGTCCAAATATTTCGGTGGGTAAGTTCACATATCAAGAGGGTGTAGTTTAAGCTCTGGTCAAACTAGCTTAAAAGAACTTTTTAACTTGTTTTGATGTATGACAAACTTAAAAAAAGCTTTTAAGCCAAAAATAATTCCAAATAAGCCAAAAGCAATAAGTTATCTACCAAACCTATTATTTTTTTTTGGCTTAAAAGCACTTGAGATTTGACCAACTAATTTACCTTATTATCCCTTATGTATTTTCATATTCCTTGTTGACAATATGCATTAGGAAGTTGCAAAAATAAAAAGATAGCTGCATTATCTCTAAGAAATTTGCCGAAAATTAGGTTTAAGATTTCTGTTGTTATCTGTTATATCTTTCGTGGCGTCAAAGTAAGAGTTTGTTATTTGTGTTATCTTTAGCATATTTTCAGCAGTTTGTTAAGTCTTTCAGTTATTTTCTTCATGTATCTAAGTTGAAATTAATCAATGAGAAACACAGTTTCATTTGCTACTTCTATTCTAGTATACTTCTCTTAGCAATTCCTATGTTATTTTCCAATTTCTTCTTAAGAAAAATATATCAACAATTAGTATCAAGAGCCATCTTCTTAAGGTATCTGAGTGAGTATTTTTTTTTTTTTTGAGTGAGATGGAGACTGAAACGAATTTTTTTCAATTGGCTCCTCTAGTCTTTGATGGTAAAAATTACCAACTGTGGACAGTGTGATTGAAGACTTACTTAGAGGCTTTAGATCTTTATGAGACCGTGTAAAAGGGTTATAATCTTCTTCCGCTTCCCAACAATCCCATCGTGGACTAGATCAAAGAGCCACAACGACAGGAAAATCAGAAAATCAGAAAATCAAAGATGAAAGTAACTTTATTTGCTGGTATATCTATGACAATTTTTACGAGAGTTATGGCTCTCAAATCGGCATTTTTTTTGAGATTATATGAAAGAAGAATATACAGAAGATGAAAGAATATGGGGCATGAAAGTGTTGAATTTGATAAGGGAATTTGAGTTGCAGAAAATAAAGAAATCTGACAGTCAAAGAATACTCAGATCGTTCGCTTAGAATGGTTAACAATGTAAGATTGCTTGGTATTAAATTTAAGAATTCAATAATTGTTCAAAAAATTCTCGTTGCGGTGCCGGAAAGATATGAAGTATCCATTGTTACCTTAGAAAACAAAAAATATTGTCCAAGATTACAATGGTAGAATTGCTAAATATATTGCAGGCAGAAGAGCCAAAGATGCTCATTAGGCAAGATGGTATGGTTGAAGGAACCTTGAAAGCCAACCACGAGACTCAAAGCAAAAGTAATAATTCAAAGAAAAATTATCTACCTTATTAGCACTGTGGTAAACTAGTAAGCTTATAAATATCATTATCTGAACCTTTTCTGCTTCGAACTTCGAAGTTGCACAGAAAGAACTTGTAGATTAGTCATTTGTTATATGTTATTCACATAAATAATGAATATTTAATTAGAAATAATGCCTGTCCCAAAGAGGCCTTTGGAGAGTGTCTCGCTGGATTTTATCTCCGGCTTGCCCAAGGCTGGAGATCTCACTATCATTCTTATTGTGGTGGATCGATTTTTTAAATATGCTACTTTTATTGCGGTTCCGAAGTATGTATCTGCTGAAGAGACACTCGACTCTTCTTTACTCAAATTGTAACAACTAGGTTGGTCATTTTGTGTATTTTAGCTTCGTTCTCCTACTTGATGCTCCCCATATGTGTATTTGTTATTATGTAACTTGCGAGAATGGATGGTTTGGGTTCTGTAAGGCCCGTAAAATTTCTGCCAAGGAAATTAAGGTTTTGTGGTGCCGATGTAGGTTAATGTGTTCGAAGGTACGGACTTTTTGGATTGAAAAATGTATTGAGGAGTTGATGGAAATTTTTGGCAGAAGAAGGCAATTCTGCGGTCAATTTCACGACAGCAGAACCATTCCGCATGCCGCATACCCATCGAAGAGTTGAGCAGAAAAATAGTTAAATTTTGAAGGTTGTTTTGCGGTACATTATGCAATCTCATATCCGTTTCGCGATCCGCACTTCCGTCGTAGAGTTAGCATGAAGAATTTTGGAGGGTGATTCTGCAGTTCATTTCGCGGCCGCATATCTGGTCTACAGACTGCAGACTTGTCTAGGCCAGCCCAATTTTTTTGGGATTATTTTTGCGGTCCATTTTGTGGGCCGTATATCTATTCTGCGGTCCACTCTGCGACGGTAGAGTTGAGTTCGAAGGGTCCATTTTGTATTTTTATAACCTGATCCCATTTCTTATAAAACGACTTTGGGGTTATTTTGGCTGGGTTAAAGGCATATTTTAGAGAGAGGGCAGTGCTTTAGTGAGAGAGGAAGGATCCCCAAGTGCTTTGGTCATCAATTCTTGCCCTAATCTTGAAGATTCAACGGAAGCCACTCACTAGACTATCATCTACCCGGCTAAGACCTTGTCCTAAAACCTTCATGCAATTATTATGGGTTTAAGTAGGTTATGGAGTTGGAGATAGGCCATGCATGTGACAATATGTGGTAGTATATGGGGGTTGTTGGACTATTTTGGGTAGTTTTTTTGTTAAAATTAGTTGAGGGAGGAAGGTATTACCATTGTAGAGCCTTGTAGTAGATTTTGTACTAGATGTTTGATAAAATTCTCAAGAGAGTTATATCATGAGAATTCTTCTAATTATTATCCGATTTCGCTATCTTCCTATAGATTGATATTGTTAAGAGTATTGGGACGTTGTAGAAATCTAAGGAAAGCTCAAGAAAGGTACGTTAGCTAAACTTCACTCTTAGAATCGAATTCCATGATGTTCCTGTAAGTTTCAATTATGGTTGGCCCAGGTTCCTAATATCTCTGTTCCGAGTTGTTCCTAATAGAGTCGGTTATCCCAAGTAAGCGTTGTGTTGAAAGATGTATATACTCAAAACGTGTTCCAATTGCTCCTATCTTATTATGACCTCTTCGAGAATGTGTTCAAGTATGGTTTATGTATTAAAATGTTATGACTTCAATTAGTATTTTAAATGGAAGTCTATTATGCTTAACTTGGAAAGAAAACCCAGTGTGCCTAAGACTCATATTTCTCATATACATATCAAATCTTTATTTTTGCAAATGCCCTTATTGTTGATAAACTATGACGATGTTTGGAAGTGAAGGAAGTGAAAGTGAGACATAAAATGTGGCCATGATTGTTGTAACTAGAGCGTATGATTTTAATTTGTGTTTTAATCGTAAATTACCATGATCTCCTTTGTAAGAGTTTCCAATGTGTTTTGAATTCTTATTTAGCCATGAGTTGAAACTGTGCATTTCCTTTTTAGAGAAGTATTTCAAAAAGAAATGGTGTATTACTCGTTTATGATTTTTAAGTTGTGTTGCGATTGCAAGTCATTTTGCTCCGTACTTTGGAAAGAAGTCTATTGTGTTTAAAGCCTTCATTACTAATGAACTTAAAGTTATAATTTCCGAAATATTCTATATGTTGATGTATATGATTATGATCCTTGAAAGTAAAGAAATGAACTTGTGGAATATGAGATACAACCATCGTGCCGTGAATGAAGAATCATATGAATGGCCAAGAGAGCTAATGAAATAATGATGTTGTGAGTGGTTGAAAGTACTAATGAAGTGAGATATGGTGTGAAAGGGTATGAGGTAAATGAGTTTGTATTTCTATTTCCTTTGTGTGCAAAATAAAATATTTTTGGGAGTATTATTAGCAAGCCGGGGGAAGGGTGGGTTGTAACGGTCCATACCCAAAACTACACGTGCCGGCGTAGGAGTGGATTGAGATATTCCCCTTGATTGGGATGATATTGATGTGATAAGATTATTTCCCTTAATTGGGATTAGATTGATGTTAGCCTTGGCTTGTAAGTCGACCCACACGATATATGTGGAAAGGGGGCCTGGCCGATCGGGTGGAGATCAGACGCCATGTCACACGCATGGTGGTTCCTGCTCTTGGTAACACCTTTTTTTTCGCACCACCATGTCAATCCACATTGTTCGTGGAGAGATGTCCTAGCCGAACGGGCGTGATCAGACTCCATACCAAAAACACGATGGTATATCGGTGCTAATGGTCTCCCAACCAAGAAAATATTATTATTTTTCGTATTTTGAAACTTATTATGTTTTAACTTGGCATTTGGATATCATTGATTGTTACTTGCTGTCTCCATGGTTTTCCCCTTCTTATATTGGCATTCTATTTCGAAAGAAGACATTTAGCTTCACATGCTAGTACTATTCCACATGTACTGACGTTCCTTTTGCCAGGGGCGCTGCATCTTCAATGAATGCAGGTGGTTGGTCAGCAGGCAGCTTTGATCCTCGTTAGCAGTTACTCTCTATTCAACAGGTTTTGGTGAGCCCTACTCTATTCCGGGCCTTATGTCACTTGACGTTGTACTTTATGTTTTGAGGTATAGCGGGACCTTGTTGCCGGTACTTCCATACTACTCTTCTGTTGTACTTAGAGGCTCCGTAGACATGTTGTGTGTGGTGTTCAATGTTGGGTAATGAATTAGAAGTGTTGGTATTTGTCAAATATGTTTTCCCTCATAACTATGAACTTGTAATATTTGAAAATTGTAAATGAATCTCCTTTGAGTAATTGAAAAGAATGCGAAACACTTTACTCTTCTCATGTCTATTGATGGTAGACTAAATGACGTATTTTAGTCGATTATTACACTCTAATTTACTGCACTTTAGTTGAGTTTGTGCTTTAATCGCTAGTGTTTTGCACTAAGTGTGTGTTTTATGCCTTGTAGGAGTAATTCCGAGCTATGTAGATGTTATGGAATGAACTCAAGTGATTTGGAGCTTTGAAGTCTGAGTAAAAGCCCAAGGATTTAAGCCGGGATCGTATTCGGGGATCAACGGATGATAGAGCAACGAAACGAAGAATCGAGTAGGCATATTGTGCACTGTCTAGTAAAATGCACATAACTCTTCGCTCAGAACTCCATTTGGGCTCCACAATATATGGTTATAAAGATAACTCAAAGGGCTACAACTTTCACGTGTTACGTGTTTCCAAATTCCAAACGAAACAGGGTAAACAATGCGCGAAACAGTAGACTTGACAAATACCGCGTCCGTACCGCGACCGCGGACGTCCAGGCCTGGAAACTTATCCTTTTTCGCGTAGGAGAAGGTATAATTGTTGCTCCCAAACGCATACTAGTCCATGAGTGTTGCTCCCAAACGCACACGCAAGTATGCGTGGTCATACAAGTAATCTAGGATTGTAAGTCCAGATAGCGTACCCAAAGGAACTTGTGATTAACTATTTACTAAATTAAACTAAGATAATTAATCTATCCAAGTGATTTTCTAAAGTATGAATATTTAATTAAACTATAATTACGTATTTTAGTCGATTATTACACTCTAATTTACTGCACTTTAGTTGAGTTTGTGCTTTAAATGCTAGTGTTTTACACTAAGTGTGTGTTTTATGCCTTGTAGGAGTGATTCCGAGCTATGTAGATGTTATGGAATGAATTCAAGTGATTTGGAGCTTTGAAGTCTTAGTAAAAGCCCAAGGAATTAAGCCGGGATCGTATTCGGGGATCAACGGATGATAGAGCAACGAAACGAAGAATCGAGTAGGTATATTGTGCACTGTCTAGTAAAATGCACATAACTTTTCGCTCAGAACTTCATTTGGGCTCCACAATATATGGTTGGAAAGATAACTCAACGGGCCACAGGTTTTATGTGTTACGTGTTTCCAAATTCCAAACGAAACAGGGTGTAAAATGCACGAAAAAGTAGACTTTCCAAATACCGCGTCCGTACCATGCCCGGAACGCGACCGCTGACGTCTAGGCCTGGAAACTTGTCCTTTTTCGCGTAGGAGAAGGTATAATTATTTGGGCCCGACCCTACTTGGTATATATACATGGAAAAACGGTATTTTGAGCAGGTTGGACACACTTTTGACACAAATTCGACCTAAGGAGGCAGAGACACAATAGGAGCAAGGCGGAGAATTCATCTACGAGTTTTTCCTTCCTCTTCCTATTTTTTCATTGTTGGTTATGACTTTTAGTATTGTAGTTTTACATACTATTATGAATAGCTAATTTGTTATCTAGGGTTTTGATGGAACCTTTTGTAGGATAAATTCTTGTTATGTTTTTATATAATTGAGCCGTTGAATTTCTCTACTTGTTCAACTACGTGTTTATTGTTGTTGATTGAATGGCCATCGATTGACTGTGCCTATTTATTATGTGCTGCTTGAGAAAGGATACATATTTAGGTAGTTGCTGAACAACATCACTCCTAACGTATGTGAGAGATCAATACGGAGGGTTTAAATGCGGGATTAGAGATAACGAAACCTTGGTGCGATCGTAGTGAGCAGTGAATTAGTGTCAGCTAGTGTAGTTCGAGAGAATATATCTAGTAAATTGTGGTAGTTTTTCGAGAGAGAATTACGACAAACAAAGTACTCACAATCGGTAGAGAATACATTGGCGAAATTTTAGGGAACATAACTAGAAGGATTCCGACAATTGGGGAAATCATAACTCTAGACCTCCTTAATTTAGTCTCCAACCCTTTGTCTCGTTAGTTGATAATTTTACCGTTTTGTAGTATTTGCTAGTTAATTAGTTATAAATATAAATCTCAATATTTATAATTTAGAAAATTGTTCAAACTTGTCTTCTTAGTGATATTAAACAGATATAGCTAAGCCTTAGTTCTCTGTGGATTCGATTCCGGACTTATAGACCGGATTATATTTGCAGCAACCGCTTATCCTTTTTAGGACTAGAGTTGGGCGTGATCATCTATCTATTATTATTATTATTTATTCGTATATCGTTCATGGGTAAGGTTGGGTAGAAGGCATTAAGTAGGCTTGCTTGACTGGAGTATCTTTGTTGAGCACCGGTCGCGCTCCCCGAGGTCGGGGCGTGACATGTACGGAAAGGTTTTGGAGTGAATTAGAATATTTAGCTCCATGGTTGGAAATTTAAGTTATAAGAGTTGACAGAGTTTTGAGTTTTGTGTAGATGAGCTCGGAATGGTAATTTGATAGTTCCAATAGGTTCGTATGGTAAATTTGAACTTAGGTGTATGTCCGGATTTGGATTTGGAGGTTCCTAGGTCGATTTGGTTCTATTTGGATAAAGTTGGCAATTTGAAGATTTGGAAAGTTCATAGGTTTGACCGGGGGTTGACTTTGCTGTTATCGAATTTGGATTTTGGTCCTAAAGTTGGAATATGTTCATTTTATCATTTGAAACTTGTGTGCAAAATTTTGGTTCATTCCAGATTGTATAGGCTTGAATCAGACGCTTTGTTCGAAGTTTGAATGTTCTTGAACTTAGGAGAAGTTCTATCTATGTTTTGGATTTTGATTCGTTGTTATGGAGTTACGGTAAGTATTTGAAGGCATTGGTTAGGTCCTAAGAGTGACTATGGACTTGTCAGTGTGATTAGATGGGGTCCCGGGGGACTCGGGTGGCTTTGGACCACCAGGAGCATTTTTGGAAAGTGCACATTTTGCTGGTGTCTGATTCTTCATTGCATTCACGAAAGGGCAGTCGCATTCGCGGAGAGTAAGTGTGAGCTGGGAAGTATCTCTTCATCGCGTTCGCTGTGGGGTTCCCCATTGGCGAAGCAACAGGGAGCTGGGGGGAGGTTGGCCTACACGTTCGTGATGTCCTGGTCGCGGTCGCGTAGGGTTAGGTGAGTTCTTCATCGCGTTCGCGGGGGTCTCGAAGGTGTATTTGAGGCAATCATCATTTTGTGCTCCGCGAAAGGGAGGCACGTTCCATGTTCGTGAAGGGAATACCTAGGTAGACCTTTTAAGAGTTGAATTTCGGGACTTTTGCACATTGTATCATAATTTGAGATTGGGTGCTCGGATTTGGGAAATTTTTGAGAGGATTTTCACGACTTGGATTGGGTTAAGTGTTTTGACTCGGTTGTTTTTAACCATGATTTTAATCTTGATTTTGGCATTTGATTGGTGAATCTAACTGAGGAAAATTGGGGTTTTGGCAAAACTTTTTCAAAAATAAAAAATGAGAATTTGAACCCCGATTTGGAGTCAAAATTGGATGAAACTTGTATGGTTGGACTTGTATTCAAATGGGTATTCAGGATTTGTTAACTTTTTCATGTTCCTGGGTGCGAGCCTGCACTGACATTTTGGGTGACTTTGTGTATTTTATAAAGATCAAAGCTTTATTGTTTGGGTTTGTTTCCTAAGGCCTTATTTAATATTATTGAGTTGTTTTTGACTATATTTGAGTCGTTCTGTAACGACCCGACTGGTCGTTTTGAACAATTGCATCCGGTTCGGCAGTTTGAGTTCAATAGCAGCTTCACATTATGTATATCGACTTGTGTGCAGGGTTGGATTCAATTTTCGGATGAATCAGAGTCGAATTGGAAAGAAGGAATATAGTCCTGGAAGCTTAAGTGGAGAGAATTTGACCGGAATTTGACTTTTGAGTAAACGGCCCCGGAATGAGTTTTGGATGATGTCAGTAGCTTCGTATGGTGATTTTGGGCTTGGGCGTGTGTTCGTATTTGGGTTTGGAAGCCCGTAGGGTAATTTGAGGCATTTTGGTGAAAGTTGGAAAAGTTGAAGTTTGGAAAATGGAGAGGTTTGACCCATAGTTGACTTTTATATTATCGAGGTCGGAATGCGACTCTGAAAGTTGGAACAACTCCGTTTTTTCATTTGGGATTTGTTTGCAAAATTTGGTGTCGTCTGGAGTTGATTTGATATGGTTCGGACACTTGGTTGCAATTCTAAAGGTTCTTGAAGTTCATAGTGATTTTCATGCGTTTGGGCATCTGATTCGTGGTCTTAGAGATGTTTGAAGTGATTTGAAAGTGGGGCTACGTTCGTATGATGTTATGGGATGTGTTGGCACATTTGGTTGAGGTTCGAGGGGCCTCAGATGAGTTTCGGGGTGAATTTTGAGCGAGTCCGGGCATTTCGGTACTCTGAGATGGTTCTGGCACTTTTAGGAGTGCGGACCGCACCAAAAATATGCGGACCGCACAATTTGGTGTGCGGCCGCACATCAAGATGTTCCACAGGTGCACTGGTCTAATTTCGGGAGCCTATATCTTTTGATCTACAAGGAATTTTGAGATGATTCAAAACCAAAAGTTGTAGCCCTTCGTGTCTAGTTTCCAGAAAGATAAAGAAATCACAATTTGGACATATGTAGAGAAAGTTATGGCCAAAATACTAAAGCCTGTCACTGCACTCAAATCCTCCGCGGACAGCACTGGTTTTTGTGCGGACAACACTGGTTTTTGTGCGGTCAGTAGTGGTGGAAATCCGGGAGGTGCACTATAAATACGAGGTTTATGGTTTTATTTTATATTTTGACCTAGAGAACTCGAATTTTGGCGATTTTTCAAAGATTTTTCAAGAAATTCATCGGGGTAAGTGATTCTAACTCGGATTTGGCTAGAGTACATGAATCTATCATTGAATTCATCATTTAATTCGTGATTTGGGATGGAATTTGGGAAGAAAATTTGTGAAATCTTTCAAAAATGTAAAATGATGATTTGAAGGACCAAATGGTATCAGAATTGGATAGTTTTTGTATGGGTGAACTCGTATCGGAATGAGTATTCGATTTTTGTAAAATTTGTCGGGTTCCGAGGTGCGGGCCTGGGGAGTTGAGTTTTGTTGACTTTTTGCAAATTGTATAAGAATCATAGTTTTGTTAATTGGAATTATTTTCTCTTGCATTGTTAGATGTATTCAAGTCATTTTTTGGCTAGATTGAGCCGAGCATTAATGAATTGGTAAAGGAAAAGCTAAATTGAGTATTGAATTGGCCGGATTGAGGTAAGTATCTTGCCTAACCTTGTGTGGGGGACTTCCCCTTAGGATTTGAGTCTTCTATGCTATTTGTAGTCCGTGCACACGAGGTGACGAGTGTGTGCTCGGACTTATTTGTGGGAAATTTGCCCTTAAGGTTCTTAGGTCCTTATGTTCATTATGTGAGAAGTATCCGTTATGATTGAGTTTCCTAATTGCTTAATTTACCTTTATATGCTCCATACGATGTTGTTAGCTTCCATCTAACTTTTACTGTTACTTGGCCTTATTCGCCTTAATTGAAGCGATTGTTCTTCTTATCGTTGTTATCTCTAAATTATGAATTCCTCTATGACACCGTGTATATATGCTATGTGTCCAAATTGTTGTGGTTGCCGGTGTAGTTATCACGTGCCTGTTATGCCTTGTTGTTTTGTTAAGGTTATTGCGCTTCTTGGTTTTTCCGTGATTCTCTTGTTGCCGTGTATTTATACTCTTGGTGGTGGAATTCCTTGTGATTGGGTTGTTGGATTGTTTTTGAGTATTCTTCGTGTTGCTGCTGCATGTTTACTTTGGGACTACGAGATGGTATCCCGGGAGATCCCCCTGCATGTTTACTTTGGGACTATGGGACGGTATCCCGGGAGATCCCCCTGCATGTTTACTTTGGGACTACGGATCGGTATTCCGGGAGATCCCCCCTGCACTTTTATATTGGAACTACGGGACTACACCCGGTAGATTCCCCCAGTACTGGGTATTTACATTTGGGACTACGGATCGGTATTCCGGGAGATCCCCGCGCACTATGAGTTGGACTACGGGACGACACCCGGGAGATCCACTGGATATTTATAATTGGGACTACAGGACGGTATCCTGGGAGATCCCCGGTTGTTATCTCTGCGTTGAGTTGTACTCCTTCTGTGATTATTTGTCCCGTTGTATTTGTTGTTATCAATTCCAGTGTTTAACTGTTTAGATTCCTTTACTGTTGTGATCCTTTGTGTTGGAATCCATAGTGTTTACAATACCTCGCCGTATTTTATATATATATTTCAATACTTCAAATTTCAATAATTGTTACATTTTTAACTCAATTAGTTTCTCAATTAAATTTTCTTAAACCGTTTGAGGTTGTATTTTACTTAAAAAGGGATTTCTACTAAGTTAATTTATTAAATCCCATCTTAAAGGTAATAAATCATTCGACGTTGTATTTTAATTGAAAATGGTACCTTCTTTATTCAAATGATTTCTAATAATAACTTCATCTTTTCTTGTTGAGTTCCTAGTTGGTTTAGAAACTGTACTCTACTTTATGTTATGTAAATGAGACTCCTTGAACATCTTAGTTGCATTGGTTATGGACTCTATGTACTGAGTAACATGAGAACGTCATTGTGCAAAGTGAGATAGAAATATGTGGGTAGGAGGTGCCGGGTGTGCCAAGGGTTGGTAAGTGAGGTTATGATATGAGACATCGAATTTGAGATGGCTGGAATTGTGCATCAGAAATGATGTGATTTATTGAGTTGACATCGCCTTTCTTATTTGAGTACATTTTACTTGTCTGTGTCCCAGCTATGTTGGTGTTAATTTACTTGGTTATCTTCGTTTCCATCCGTGTTTCCCTTTATTGTTTCTATTGTTTGTGGTTTGAGTTTCTCCCTGCTGCTAATATTACCTTGTTATCGTATCTCGGTAGTTTATCGTTATATCCTGTTCAGTTTATTTGACCAGTAGGTGCCTTGACTGTTCCTCGTCACTACTCCACTGAGGTTAGTCTTGATACTTACTGAGCACCGCTGTGGTGTGCTCATACTACACTTCTGTACATTTTTGTGTACAGATCCAGGTATTTTGTCGATAGTAGCTGTGCGGGTCGTTGCGGTGGAGACTCAAGGTAAACCTGCTACAGCGTTCGCAGGCCTCGGAGTCACCTTCATTTGTACTTATTTTTATTTGTTCCTTTTGTTTCGGATCAGTGATGTATTTATTTTGTATAACTACTCTTAGAAAGGCTTGTGACTTGTACCACCGGTTTTGGGAATTGTAATTTGTTCAGAGTAATTTAATTTAAAGTTAGTAAATATCAATGTTATTTCACTTTATGTTAGGCTTACCTAGTTTAGAGACTAGGTGCCATCACGACTCCTTCAGAGGGATTTTTGGGTCGTGACACGTTCGCAGGCCGCTTCGTGCAGGAAAGAATTTATAAAGTATTGATTTGCTTGCTTGAGGTAAATATCTTACCTAAACTTGGTTAAGGAATTAGTTGTCCGAGTTATTAGTGATGGCTACGTGCTATGGGTGGCACACATGTGAGGAGTTGAGTCCATGTGCATGTACCAGGGTATTATTTATGCCCGGGGTAGTCCTTAGGCTATGATATGCCTTGAATTGATTGCTAAGATTTAAGCTATTATGCTTCTTATGCTTGTGCCCCTTTGTGAGATTTTTAAATCATGTTTGAGGTTAATCTCCTAATTGAACATGAAAACTGCTACTTTAATAATGTGATTGCCTAATTTGAGCTATGGTGGCATACTTCGCACATGCATACACCTTACCATGTCACTTATACTAGTCCATGAGTGTTGCTCCCAAACGCACACGCAAGTATGCGTGGTCATACAAGTAATCTAGGATTGTAAGTCCAGAT
Source organism: Nicotiana attenuata (assembly GCF_001879085.1). NCBI lineage: Eukaryota > Viridiplantae > Streptophyta > Magnoliopsida > Solanales > Solanaceae > Nicotiana > Nicotiana attenuata. Next base: position 99,643 of record NW_017672187.1, read on the forward strand.
AGCGTACCCAAAGGAACTTGTGATTAACTATTTACTAAATTAAACTAAGATAATTAATCTATCCAAGTGATTTTCTAAAGTATGAATATTTAATTAAGCTAATATAGAGTAGTAAACTAAGAAACAGAGGAAACAAATTGGAAATATTAGAGACAAATTCAATGAGAGAGGATACTCTAGAGCTATGAGTTAGCTAACAATCTCGTTGAGTCTTCCACTTAAATTGTCTAATTAATTTGTCTGGTTTATTGGTTTACATGGTTAATATTACTCGTAGCCTTCTCCCGAAGTACTACTCGTCTATTCTAGCTAACCTAACACCTATATTCCTATGGAATTAAGATTAACAAGAACGCATTAATAATTCATGTATAGTAACCAAGCAAGGCGATTAGGTATATTCCTATCCTAACCGCAAATCTGTTACCGATGCTCGAGTTCAAGATCTTGCTCTACTAAGTCTTATATGCAATCTAAAATTCTCTCTCTTGAGTTGAATCCTAGATTCGTAGATAGTATTCAATGGTGATCAAGCAATCAAATAATTAAGTGCAAGATTGAATAAATAAACCATTATGACAAAATAATAAGAACAATTCAAGCTTCAAACTACAATGTTCATGCAGCACCCAAAACTCTAGAACTAATAAACTATGAAATTAAAGGAAAAGAAGAGAAGAAAAACTAGTTAGGAGCCTCCCCCAAGCGTGGTGTGTGCTCTCCCTAGGTCTAAAGTATGTCCCAAAAGTCCCTCAAAATAACGTTTTACATGTATTTATACCAAGTAGGGTCGGGCCCAACCGAAACCACCTTCTCCTACGCGAAATAGGATTCCGACTCTGTAAAAACTGCACAGACACGCCGCATGGGGCGACGCACCACGTGTAGTGGTAGTGGGGAACTTCAGGGAGCGTGCAAAATTGATAGCAGCAGAAATTGTACAGGCGCGGCGCCCCACGCGCCGCACAAGTGTATTTTCCTTAGAGTCCAGTTTTTTTTCTTGCTTTTTGATATCCACACGTGGTTCTCGACCCCCAAACGCGATCCTGGCTTAATCCTTTGGGATTTTACTCAGACTTCAAAGCTCCAATTAGCTCAATTTAATTCTGTAACGTCTACATAGCTTGGAATCACTCCTACAAGGCATAAAACACGTAATTAGTGCAAAACACTAGCGATTAAAGCTTAAACTCAATTAAAGTGTAGTAAATTAGAGTGTGATAAGCGACTAAAATACGCAATTATAGCCTACCATCAACACCCCACACTTAAACCATTGCTCGTCCTCGAGAAATCAAACTACACTTTATATAGACACGAAATTTTTAAGCAATTCTCCTAACTCATCATACCAAGAATCTTTAAAATAGACGCACAAGAGTGTAACATCTTCACCTCAAGATTTTACTCACAAGTACCACGCATTATTCACAACTTACTCACTTACTCTAACATAGAGTTCAATGAATTTACCTTTCCTTCATGAATCAAGTGCCTTCATATGAAAAAAGAGAGTAGTTCCACAAACAATCAAATTTAAGAACAATTAGGAACTCAAGATAGAGAGAATTCACTCACTCTCAGAAATAACATTCATATGCCACACAAGATGCACCATAGGATTGCCTGTAGTGTACTACACTACTAATCGAGCTCATTCAGTCTAGGATCAAGCAGGACTCTAATTGGTTGTAATGCAGGCTGCGGGACAGGTATGATACATTTGGATATAAGGGTGACTACACCTCCCTAAAAACTTTAATACATACACTTTACATTTAAAAACCCCATACTTATGTCAAACCATATCTCCACCTTCGCATTCATATACATTAACTCCATACTTCTTTAAACATAATCACATCAAGACTTACCACTATCAAGGAATATTTTTCACACAATACAATTATTTTATTTCTTTCTTTTTTAATATAAGTGGCTCTTACTTTTTCAAAACAGTGCATCTCTCTCCTTATTTCATTAGTTCCACTCAAAAGCCAAACCAACCACCCCACACTTTATCTTTTACAAAGTTCATAACAATTCAAGTGCTCATGAGAAGTGAAAAGGTTCAAATAGATGGTTAATTCAAACAAATGGGTAAGGCTTGTAATGTGGTTGCCAAAGAAATAAGATTACATGCTCAAAGGGTTAACTACGATACATAACAATTAGGCAGGTAAAACATATAACTGGTTCGACAAAGAAATGCCTATATCACTTCTAAGACTAAACAAAACTGATATTTTGCTTTCCAAACACACCGGGAAAGTTCTAGATATAAAATGCAACGCACAGAGTAACACACAAACCTCTCACACACATGGAACGTAACTCACTCAATATTGGACTCATCAAGACACTCTAGTAAAAGCAGTTAAGAAAAGTTAAGATCATACAATTTAAGGTACTTATACAAGAGTCAAAAATTGAGCCTAAGCGTCACAACCAAAGTACTCACTATTCTCAAGGCATAACAAAGCTAAGAGATATTGCTTCAATTCCAATTACAACACAAGGTTTCCTACTCCTACAAAAATATAACTAAATATACCCAGTTCAAACAAAACCCTTGGAAAAGAATCGCGGCACAAAGAAAAATCAAAAGGGGAATTATTACACTAAAGAAAATCTTTTTGTCTTTTTCTTCCGACTTCAATCTCTCAAGAAGACTATTTAGGAGATCCATCGTCGGGAAAAGTCCAATTTTAATACCTTTTTCATTTTTTTCTGATTTTTCTTAGGAGCTACTAAAATACTACACAAATACGAAAACAAAAATAAGAAGTTAACATTTTTCTAACATACTAATACTAATTATCTAGAGAAATTCTCCCACCACACACTTAAAGGAGTGCAGTGTACCCAATGCACAAATAAAGCAAAACAATAACGAGGGTGGACAAGAAACTCCCTGAAAGGCCAAAGGCAGAAGAATTAGCAGCTCACGGGTACTCAGACTCCCCCCAGGTATGGTCCTTTGTGTGGGCACCCCACACATAGTTCTCACCATCTAGCTCGCCTTTGCATCCTTCCATTGGCTTTGTTTCCTATGCTTATAATCCTACAAAATCAAAACAAACACTACAAAAATAATATAGTAAAAATAAAAAATAAAAGAAAGCAGTAAAGCTGGGTTGCCTCCCAGCAAGCGCCTATTTTGACGTCGCGGTACGATTTACAACACTTTATCACTTTTCCTTCCACTTTGAGGATATGAATTGCGCCCCCAATTTTGCATCAATTTTTCTGTCGCATTCCTAGGGCGGTGGTGTAAAAATAAAGGAACCAAGCAATAGGTATCACATCTTGCACTTCTTGGCCTTTAAGTGAGGGATCTCGTTTTGTCTCCTTGACATCACAAATTTCAGAATATAAGCACTTTGTTCCCCATTCATTTACTCCTTCACAGGCTCGAATGGATTAATTCTCGTGTCCGCAACCAAGCACAATGTTGAAAAATGGTTAGAATGAGGTCCAATGAGGTCCAACTCTAGAATCACTTAACTTTTGACATCCTCACTTTTGCACACTTCGTCAACATGGGCATTACTAAAAATATTTTGGTCGAATAGTTGGAATTCCTCTTTCTGCTCCACAAGCTGGCCAGTATCTACAACAATTGGTTGTTGGGCATCAGATGCCTCAAACTTTTCATTCAACTAAGCCTGCAAGTCATGGATATCTGAGACAAATTGGTCTATCTCTTGCCTGAGCTCAGTTCTTCCTCCTATCAGTTGTTCTGTCATATTTGAAAGACCATCACGAAGAAACTCATGAGATTTTATCAGTTGATCTTGTTCCTCTAGCCAAGATTTCCTCACTAAATATCTTCTTGTGGGAACTCACTCTCTTTAGCCACTTCTTCCGCCTCGGCCTTCATTCTCATGAGTGTTTCAAAATTCTTTGTATAGCCTTTTCATTTTCGTCTTGTTGCTCGACTACTTGCCTCATCATGTCCATAATATGGGCCACCCGCTCTACATCCTCCCCTTCAGTGCTCCTATCAAACTCATAAATATTATTAGAAACGTCATAATAAGAGTTCTGAGTAGGATAATAAGAATTAGGACAACCATACCAATGGCCACCTTGACAACCACATACATTACAAAAATTCCACACATAAGATTGAGACGCACAATTTTCCAACAAGTGTGGTCCTCCACAATATAGACAAGGATGACATAATAATAATAACCAATATTCGATCAATTCTCATTCCAAGATGCCATGTTAACAAAGATAATAAAATATTAAACTAAGATAAAAAATAAAATCTTGATTAGACAAAAAGTAAAAATCTAATCTAGTAGAATTGTTAATTGCTAAGTCCCCGGCAACGGCGCCAAAAACTTGTTTCTCCCAAATGCACACACAAGTATATGTGGTCGTACAAGTAATAAAGGATTATAAGTCCAGATATCGTACCCAGAGAGACTTGTGATTAACTATTTACTAAATTAAACTAAGACAATTAATCTATCCAAGAGATTTTCTAAAGTAAGAATATTTAACTAAAGCTAATCTAGAGTAGTAACCTAAGAAACAAAGGAAACAAATTGGCAATATTAGAGACGAATTCAATGAGAGACGATATTCTAGAGCTATGAGTTAGCTAACCATCCCGTTGTGTCACGACCCAAAATTATTAAAGGTCGATGGCACCGGACACCACTGTCAGGCAAGCCAACACCAAATAGTTAATTTAGTTCTCGTTTTAATATTTTTGAAATCAAAATTTCCTTCGATTTAGTAATAAATGATGAAATTCACAGAGTAAATAATAATGTTTTTTTAGCAAATTTTAATACTGAATAACCCATAATCATCGCAGAACCTGGTGTCAAGAGTGGATGAGCATCAACTACGAAAAAATAAAATAAAATACATCATCTGTCCAGAATACAACATTGGACACGAAAGAAAAATATAAATGCTTTGAAGGAGGCTTTGCTAGCTGCGGATCGTAACATAAGATGCAGCTCACCTAGTCCCCGTATAAACCGCGACGTTGCGCCCACATGGCCACTAGACATACATGTGCCTGTACAACAAAATGTACAGCAAGTGTAGTATGTGTATGAAAACAACGCGTACCCAGCAAGTATTCCGTCTAACCTCGAAGAAGTAGTGACGAGGGGTCGACTCCGACACTTACTATGGTCTATAAATAAAATGCCAATGATATGATTTAAACATAGGTTATACATAAAACAGTCGTAAGCTTATTATTTTAAAGTAAATGACCATTCTTTTATAATTAAGAAATCTTCAAATTTATTTCTCATCTTTTAACAGTTTATCTCCAATGAGGCAATATCATTTATTATGAATTCCTAAGCAATCAATTCAATTATGCGCAAATCATGCAGAGGTCGTACGGACCGATCTAACGTATACATATATACTGAGCACTGCCGAGGGCCGAACGGCCCGAACCAACATATAAATATAGACAGTGCACTGCCGAGGGTCGAGCGGCGCGAACCATAGATGCGTCTATTTAACCTGCCGAGGCAAATGGCCCGTTCCTATGAGAGTAGTGGGAATTTACCCCTCTCGCTAATTGCGACACGGTTACACATAAAATTTCTCAAATAATTATTATTAATATTCTTTAATCCTTTGTCACATATGAAATCCAATGAAAACTTTCAAGTCCCGAAATCCTCAATTTCAACTCTTTTCAAGGCATTTAATAAGCATAATCGATCTAAATTCCTTTCAAGGCAAGTAAATAACAAGATCAAATAAGGGTATCAGCAAATCATGGTGTAAACCTAGAACTGCACGGACATAGGCATAATTAGTAGCTACGTATGGACTCTTGTCACCTCGTAGGTACGTAGCCCCCACACATAGAAGCATGTATTAATTTAGTTCACCTATGAGGTTGATTCCCTCTTACAAGGTTAGAAAGCAGACTTACCTCGCTCCGAAGTTCCCTAACCGGCTCCCAAGCCCTTCCGACAACTCCAACCGATGCCCAACTTTCCAAAATTAGTCAATAAATGAGCAAATCCATAAATTATACTCTAATACTCATTATTATCCTATTTACAACAATTCCCAACTCCGCTGAAAAGTCGATAAAATCACCCTCAGGTCCACGTGCCTGGATTCCAAAAATATTTGAAGATAAACTTTACCCATAACCCACGAACTCAAATATATAATTTATTCTCAATTCCATGCCCAAATTCGTGGTCAAAATTCAAAATACCAAATTGTAGGTTTTCTACCAGAACCCCACAACTTCTACAAATTTCCGTGCTCAAATCCTTATAGAATCCATGTTGTTAACTTGCAATAGGTGAGAATCACTTACTTTGTGTTGCTTGATGAAAATTCCCCTTTGAAGCTCTCAAAAATCGGCCCAACCAAGTGAAAAATGAGAGAAAAAAGGCCAAGTCCCATTTTTTTTATACAAACCCTTCTGCCCAGTGACCTTCCGCACCTGCGGACCAATACCCGCTTCTGCGGCTCCGCAGGTGCAGTCAAAATCCTGCTCCTGCGGTCCTCTTCCGCTTCTGCGCCCATTTTTTCCCTTTTGCGCTTACGCAGACGCGGCCAAGACTCCGCACCTACGGTCTTTCCTCTAACTGCCCCTCCGATTCTGCGACTCCTGCCCTCTTCTGCGGCTATGCACCTGCGGCCAAAACCTCGCAGGTGCGGGTACACCAGATATAAGTTGCCTCAGTTCTTCCTCAAATTCCAAATTCGATCCGTTAACCACCCTGAATCCATCCAAGGCCCTATCCAATTATATCAACCAGTTCCAAAACATAACACGGACCTGCTCGAAGCCTTAAATCACATCAAACAACGCCGAAACCATATGAATCGCACCCCAATTCAAGCTTTATGAACTTTAGAACTTCAAACTTCTACATTCGATGCCGAAACCTATCAAATCACGTCCGATTGACCTCAAATTTTGCACACAAGTCACATTCAAAATTATGGACCTGCTCCAACTTCTAGAATCGGAATCCAACCCCGATATCAAAAAGTCCGCTTCCGGTCAAACTTCTAAAAAATCTTCAAATTTCTAACTTTCTCAAAATGACCCAAAAATAACCTACGGACCTCCGAATCCACTTCCGGACGCGCTCCCAATACCAGTCACCATACGGAGCTATTCCCATACTCGGAATCCCAAACGGACATCGATAACATTGAAATGCACTTCAACCCAAATTTATGAAATTCTTCCAAAATGCCAGCTTCCACAATAGGCGCCGAAATGCTCCCGTGTCATCCAAAACCCGATCCGAACATACGCCCAAGTCCAAATCATCATACGAACCTGTTAGATCCTTCAAGTCCCGATTTCGAGGTCGTTTACTCAAGAATCCAACCTTAGTCAATTCTTCCAACTTAAAGCTTTCAAAATGAGAACTTTCTTTTCAATTAAACTTCGAATTTCCCGAATTTCAATTCCGACCACGCGTACAAGTCGTAATACCTGAAGTGAAGCTGCTCATGGCCTCAAACCGCCGAACTACATGCTAGAGCTCAAAACGACCGGTCGGGTCATTACATTCTCTCTCACTTAAACATATGTTTGTCCTCGAATGTGCTAAGAACTGCTCTGGAGTTGTCCGAAATCACCGTTTAACACTTCGTGCACTTACCCCGTGCTACCACAACTCAGTTGAGCATACTAGCTCGAGCCTGTCTGAAGATTCTTCCTTTTATTTGATCAAATAAGCCTTAGAGCCAATTTCCAACATCCGAAATTCTCTACGTGTCAATCACTACACTGTCACACCTCCTTTTTTACACTCCTCAAAAGGTGTATATTGGGGAGTTTTCCAATTTAAGTGACATTATTCGAAATGAGATTATTTATTCAATTCAGAGTCGCCACTTGGGATAGTTTATTTGGTGTCCCAAGTCACCGGTTTATTTTGAATCCCAAATCGAGGAAAATTTCGACTTTCCTTTTGAAGTCTGCGAACCAGAAATTCTGAATAAGGAATTCTGTTAACCCGAGGGAAGTTGTTAGGCACCCCCGGATTCCGTGGTTCTAGCACGGTCGCTTAAACTATCATAATTGACCTATTATCTGATTTTAATACATGTTTTAGCCTATGGTATATTTTAACTTTTATAGCCGCTTTTAATTATCCTTTTTTAAGGAAGATTTCAACGTCATCTAAAACACGTCTTTGGACCACGCCACATGAAATGCACCCGCAGTCCGCGACACATTTTATTTAACGTTGTTGAGATTTGGATTTGGGTCACATGAAATGCACACCCGAGTTTAGGAAGGTAATTTTTAAAATAGCGCGCCTAAAGCAACTATGCACTTTCAAGTTTGCGAGGGCCATGGAAAATTTGACTAAATGGCACGCCTCGATTTCTAAGGTTTTAAAAGAAATAATTAAGCGAGGGCCATGCATTTGAGATTTTATTTGGCACGGCACACCTCGATTCCAATTTTAAAGGGAAATTCACACTACACTTTTGAGGGCCATAAACTATATCCTATCAAATATGGCAAACCTCAAATCTACTTTTAAAAGCTCAATTAATTAACTAAGGAAGGCTTAAAGGAATTATAATTATTTTAAGCTAAAAAGTTCGACCCTGCTTAATAACTAATAGGCATCGAATTAAAAGACCAATTAACATCAAAGACAAATTGCTTCAACAAATAGCAACTACCCGAAACCATTTAAAATGCTTCAGGCTTGGGGCCCAAACGAGCCCAATTCTTAATGGAGGGAGGACGTCCAAGGACACAAAATATGACTTTGCATCTGAAACCAGGCATCCATTAATTGGGCCAGCTTTAGGCCCTAATTTTCAGAACCAACAATTGTACAAAATCAATTAAATGTAAATCACCCAAGACTATGTGAAACATGCAATTGAACTAACTTTCACTTCTCAATTTTGACTATTCAAACACAAGTTAACTAGCTGACAATTCTGAAATTTAAACTCCAATTCCAACTTAACATGCTCACCAACAAACAGAGACATATCAGTGCATGCTCTTTTTCCTTTTCTCTTCACATGATTTTACATTAACGACTACTCAAGAAGCTTAAACTCAATTGATTTCTTCTCAACACTTAACAGTAACCAACTCAGCAAATTAATATCCGACTTTACTTGAATTCCAGAAATCACACGAAAATTCTCAACAGAGTTCTTGGGCATTTAACACTCAGTCAAAAGCAAATGCAAAATACAGAATATGCTTGTTAGCCATAGATATAGCTTTTCTTTTCAAAAGAACAATTATAAAACACCACATATACTCTGAATCAAAACTGATCCCAAATAAGGGTTCCTCATTTAATCCTATATACATGTTCGATTACTCATGCACAAGGCTTGCACATACAACCTCTGAACATGCTATTCAATATTAAAACTAAACATTTAACTTCAATCCCAAACACAGCTTTATAATATGCAAGTAATAGCCTAGATAACATCTATAATTACAGATCTACTACAGAATGTTGAAGCAGTAGGAGAAATAGAGGAAATTGAGTTCAAATACAACTTGTATTTAATCATTCTTCTACTCGAAATACATGCTCACAATCAACTTTGTTGTCCATAGTTTGGAAAGTTACCTGGAAATTGAAAGAGAACCAAAAAGGAGTAAGGAATTAACTAGAACAGCAGCAGAATCAGCTTAAACCCAGCAACAGAACAGTAGTTAAATCAGCAACTCAAACCACTTTTGAAATCCCAAATTCAAGGCATTTTATAACCAGGTGCAAAGACTTGACAAGTTTTCAGAAGTTAAAACTAACAAAGAAGATCCGGAAGCTGAAACCAAGTGGAATTTGAGCAACTTTGAACAAAGAAAATGCAGAAATTTTTAGTGTTATCTCAGAGTTTTTACTGAAATATACTTAGTCGTTTTCTTTCAGTGTTTTTTTGTCACAACCCCAGTTCGCCCTCCGTGAACATGTCGTGATGGCACCTAGTCCCTACGACTAGGTAAGCCTACCAATGTGGAAATAACATAACTTACGGAAATAAATAATTAAACTAAACAAACTAGAAGGGTAACTGTATATAAATGCCACCCGGCATATACAACCCAATAATGCGGAAGTCTACAATATCATCCCAAAACCCGGAAACTCACGGGAACACAAGCTAGAAGAAGTACTGTAAATGCTCTAATCTCCTGAAATGTCTACAACAAGGGTACAATAGAAGGCTAACTACTATAGATAGAGTAAAGAAGGAGACTCTTCGGTCTGCGGATGCGGCAGATGTACCTCGAAGTCTCCGTAGCTCTCCCTGCCTCAAGGATAGTGCACCTGGGTGGAGGTACCTGGATCTGCACATGAAAAACATGCGCAGAAGGGGCATGAGTACACCACAGCAGTACTCAGTAAGTGCCAAGCCTAACCTCGGTCGGGTAGTGACGAGGAAGGTCAGGGCCCTACTGAGATAAAATATAATAATAAGCCTTGCAACAGTATGAAGTAAACATAAATAATGAATAAAACTATGAAGTAAGAAAAGTTATATGAAGCAACAATAACACGCAGAGAATAAGGTAACACAGAGTAAAACAGCTCAATACCAATACCAACAACGAGGATCTCCCAGGATACCGTCCTGTAGTCTATTTCATCAACTGTCCAAGGAGCTCCCGGGATACCGTCCCGTAGTCCATCATATGAGTATATCCGAAGGATATTTCGGGATACCGTCCCGTAGTCCAACTATCAATGTGCAGGGGGATCTATCGGGAATCTAACCCGCAGTCCCAAAGTAAATGTGCAGGGGGATCTACCGGGAATCTAACCCGTAGTCCCAAAGTAAATGTGCATGGGGGATCTACCGGGAATCTAACTCGTAGTCCCAAAGTAAACAAACAAGGGGTGGAACTACCGGAATCCCACATCCGTAGTCCCAATGTAAATACGCAGTCACAACACGAAGAATATTCAGAAATGAAGCTCAAAAATACAAGGCAACAAGTAGTTCTAGCCTAACATGCTTCATGTAGTGCAGACAAGGCAACTTGAACAAATAGACAATTTAGAACAACTAAGCATGCTTTTCTGGCTAACACAATCTATAATTGCAAATAAAATAAAGCAGATAAGAAAGAAACTCAGTCTAAATATTTAAAGTAAAATCGGATTTTTCAACAATTAGCTCAAGTACGCGCTCGTCACCTCACGTACAAGGCATTCAATTACCAAATATCATATCCTAAGGGGAAGGGTCCCCCACACAAGGTTAGACAAGCCACTTACCTCAAACCGGCTCCAAAATCAACTCGAAACCACACTTTTGCCACGAGTATCCGACTCCAAATGGCCCAAATCTATTCAATTCAATTACTCATCATAAATAACATCACAGGCAACTGATTCTACTATTTAATCTAAAGCTAAGACGTGAATTTAGGTAAAATGACCAAAATGCCCCTCAGGCCAACATCTTGGAACCGGATAATTTTTACATTTTCAGAACCCTCGTACTCTCACGAGTCTAAGCATATAAAAATCTCCCAAATCGGAGGTCAAACACCTACCCAAAACTCAATAGTTTGGTCTATGAAGTTTTCCCCATTTTTCATTTAAAAATCCGAAATTAAGGATGAATTCGTGATTAGATTAGTGGGTTTTAAGCATAAGAGAGTAGAGAATCGTTACCCAGTAGTTGCCCTCGAAAAACCTTCGAAATTTCCCCCAAATCCGAGCTCCCAAGCTTGTATTTTGATAAAAATGGCTAACCCTCGGTTTTGAATGATTTAATACTGCCCAGGCCCGTTATGCGTCGCGAACGCGGAAGTAAGGTCGCGTTCGCGAAGAAGGAAAATAGAAGTTGCCAAAAATGCCCTTCGCGATCGCGAGGGGGAGAACGTGAACGCGAAGGCCTGGGATCATGAAGCTACGCGAACGCGACGTCTGGAACGCGATCGCGATGAAGAAAAATAGCGAGGTCCAGGAGTTACCCTACGCGAACGCGTGACAGCTTACGCGAACGCGATGGGGAAGTAAGTTGGGCTTCCCGAACGCGGGAGGGATTATGCGAACGCGAAGAGGAAAATTCCAGGTGGTCAAATTAAGGCTTCGCGATCGCGAAGGGCAGCCCGCGAACGCGATAGAGGCATACCAGAAGCAGCAACAACAGTTCAAAAATAGGAGGAAATGGCCCGTTGAGCATCCGAAACACACCCGAGGCCCCAGAGACACCAACCAAACCTACGGACATGTCCTATAACATCATTCAAACTTGTACCAACCCATAAAACACCTAAAACAACGTTGGAAACTCGAATTAACCAATGATTTAAGCCTAAGGACTTCGAATTCTAACAAAACACGCTTTCGATCAAAAACCTACCCAAACCTCGTCCGAATGACTTGAAATTTAATACACACATCCCAAATGACATGACGGAGCTACTACAACTTCCGGAATTCCATTCCGATCCTCGGATCAGAATCTCACTATCGAACCGGAAACTTCAAAATTCGAACTTTCGGTATTTCAAGCCTAAATTAGCTACGAACCTCCAAAATACGTTCCGAACACGCTCCCAACCCCGAAATCACCTAACGAAGCTAACGGAACCATCGAATTTCTATTCCGAGACCGTCTTCACACTGTTCTGACTATGGACCATTTTCCAACACTTAAGCTCTCATTTAGGGACTAAGTGTCCCAAAACTCTTCGAAACTCAAAACCGAACGTCCCGGCAAATCAAAATAGCAGAAATAAACTTGGGGAAAGTAGTTAATAGGGGATCGGGGTGTTAATTCTTAAGACGACCGGCCGGGTCATCACATCCTCCTATACTTAAACATTCGTTCGTCCTCGAACGAGCATAAAGACATACCTGAAGTGGTGAAAAGATGAGGGTAACTGCTGCGCATATCCTGCTCGGTCTCCTAGGTCGCCTCCTCGGCCGGCTGACCCCGCCACTGAACCTTTACTGAAGCAATGTTCTTTGACCTCAACGTTCTGATCTGCCAGTCCAATATAGCCACTGGCTCCTCAACATAGGATAGATCCTTGTCCAACTGGACTGAACTGAAATCCAACACGTGCGACGGGTCACCGTGATACCTCCGGAGCATCAAAACATGAAATACCGGATGAACCCCGGCCAAACTGGGAGGTAAGGAAAGCTCATAAGCAACCTCCCCAACTCGCCTCAAAATCTCAAAAGGGCCAATAAACCTCGGAGTCAACTTTCCTTTCTTCCCAAACCTCATGACGCCTTTCATAGGCGAAACCCAAAGCAGAACCTGCTCACCTACCATACACGAAACATCCCAAACTTTCCTGTCCGCGTAGCTCTTCTGTCTGGACTGGGCAGTACGGAGTCTATCCTGAATCATCTTAACCTTCTCCAAAGCGTCCTGAACCAACTCTGTGCCCAAAAGCCTGGCCTCACCCGGCTTAAACCACCCCACCGGGGATCTACACCTCCTACCATATAAAGCCTCGTACGGCGCCATCTGAATGCTGGACTGATAACTGTTGTTGTAAGCAAACTCCGCCAATGGCAAGAACTGGTCCCAAGACCCTCCAAACTAGGTCACACACGCGCGAGGCATATCCTCAAGAATCTGAATGGTGCGCTCGGACTGTCTGTCCGTCTGGGGGTGAAATACTGTGCTCAACTCCACTCGAGTACCTAGCTCCTGCTGCACGGCTCTCCAGAACCGCGATGTAAACTGAGTACCTCTGTCTGAAATAATAGAAATTGGAATACCATGCAGACGGACGATCTCCCGGATATAAATCTCCGCCAACCACTCCGATGAATAAGTGGTACACACAGGAATGAAATGAGCAGACTTGGTCAGCCGATCCACAATAACCCAAATGGCATCAAACTTCTTCAAGGTCCGTGGGAGTCCAGATACAAAGTCCATGGTGATGCGCTCCCATTTCCACTCCGGAATCTCTATCTGCTGAAGCAACCCACCCGATCGCTGGTGTTCATACTTCACCTGCTGGCAATTGAGGCATCTAGACACATACCCAACAATATCTTTCTTCATCCGCCTCCACCAATAGTGCTGCCTCAAGTCCTGGTACATCTTCGCGGCACCCGGATGGATAGAATACCGCGAGCTATGGGCCTCTGCTAAAATCAACTCTCGAAGCTCATCGACATTGGGCACACAAATTCGGCCCTGCATCCTCAATACCCCGTCATCTCCGATGGTCACATCTCTAGCATCACCACGCTGAACCTTGTCCTTAAGGACAAGCAAATGAGGATCATCATACTGCCGCTCCCTGATACGATCAAATAAAGAAGACCGGGAAACCACACAAGCTAGAACCCGACTGGGCTCCGAAAGATCCAATCTCACAAACTGGCTGGCTATGGCCTGAACATCCATCGCCATAGGCCTCTCTGAAGCTGGTAAATATGCCAAACTCCCCAAACTCTCCGCCCGGCGACTCAAGGCATCCGCCACCACGTTGGCCTTGCCCGGGTGATACAGAATAGTAATATCATAGTCCTTCAGCAACTCCAACCATCTCCTCTGGCGCAAATTTAGATCCTTTTGCTTGAATAAGTGCTGCAAACTCCGGTGGTCAGTATAGATCTCACAAGGCACACCGTACAAATAATGGCGCCAGATCTTCAAGGCATGAACAGTAGCAGCTAACTCAAGGTCGTGGACAGGGTAATTCTTCTCATGTATCTTCAACTGTCTGGACGCGTAGGCAATCACCCTACCATCCTGCATCAACACCGCTCCGAGGCCAAATCTTGAGGCATCACAATAGACAGTATAAGACCCCGAACCGGTAGGCAATATCAAAATAGGGGCTGTAGTCAAAGCTGTCTTGAGCTTCTGAAAGCTCGCCTCACACTCCTCCGTCCACTGAAATGGGGCACCCTTCTGGGTCAATCTAGTCATAGGGGCCGCAATCGATGAAAATCCCTCCACAAAACGACGGTAGTAGCCCGCCAAACCAAGGAAACTGCGAATCTCTGTAGCCGAGGACGGCCTGGGCCAACTCTGCACGGCCTCTATCTTCCTCGGATCCACCTGAATGCCCTCACTCGAAACCACGTGGCCTAAGAATGCCACAGAACTCAACCAAAACTCACATTTTGAGAACTTTGCATATAACTTCTTCTAACTCAGGGTCTGAAGCACGGTCCTCAGGTGCTGCTCATGATCATCCCGACTCTGGGAATACACCAGAATATCATCAATAAAAACAATAACAAACGAGTCGAGATATGGCCTGAACACATGTGCATCAAATGCATGAAAGCTGCTGGGGCATTGGTCAGCCCAAATGACACAACAAGGAACTCGTAATGAACATACCGAGTCCTGAAGGCAGTCTTCGGGATATCTGGCTCCCGAATCTTCAACTGATGGTAACCTAAGCGCAAGTCAATCTTAGAAAACACCTGTGCGCCCTGAAGCTGGTCAAACAGATTATCTATGCGAGGCAAAGGATAACGGTTCTTCACTGTAACCTTGTTCAACTGGCGATAATCAATACACATATGCATGGAACCATCCTTTTTCTTCACAAATAAGACAGGAGCACCCCACAGTGAAACACTGGGGCGAATGAAACCCTTATCAAGCAATTCCTGCAACTGATCCTTCAACTCCTTCAACTCAGGAGGAGCCATACGATACGGAGGAATGGAAATGGGCTGAGTGCCCAGCAACAGATCAATGCCAAAATCAATGTCTCTATCGGGCGGCATGCCCGGAAGGTCAGCTGGAAACACATCGGGATAATCCCGTACCACTGGGTTTGAATCAACAGAAGGGGTATCAGCACTGACATCTCTCACATAAGCTAAATACGCGGCACACCCCTTCTCAACCATACATTGAGCTTTAAGGAAAGAGATAACTCTACTGGTAGTGTGATCTAAAGTACCACTCCACTCAACACGCAGAATACCTGGCATAGCCAGCGTTACGGTCTCGGCGTGATAATCAAGAATAGCAAAATGGGGCGACAACCAGTCCATGCCCAAGATAATATCAAAATCAACCATACCGAGTAGCAATAAATCTGCTCTGGTCTCAAAACCACGAATAGAAACCAGACATGACCGATAAACGCAGTCCCTAACAAGAGAATCCCCCACAGGGGTAGAAACATAAACAGGGGCACCCAAAGAATCCCGAGGCACACCCAAATGCGGAGCAAAGTAAGAAGACACATAAGAATAAGTAGAGCCCGGATCGAATAGAACCGATGCCTCTCTGTGACAAACCAGTATAATACCTGTAATGATAGAGTCGGAGGCAACAACCTCGGTACGAGCAGGAATAGCATAATATCTGGCCTGGCCTCTCTCTCAAGGGCGACCTCTACCTCCCCGACCTCCGCCCCTAGCCGGCTGGGCAGATGGGGTAGCAACTGGAGCTGTGACCATGGCCTGAGAACTCTGAGGAGCACGTTGTGGCTGAGCAGTCTGTGAAGATGCACCCCTACCAAGTCTGGGGCAGTCCCTAACCATGTGGCGTGTGTCACCACACTCAAAACAAGCTCTGGTAGGACGCGGTGGCTGTGACTGGCTAGGGCCAGATCTGCCGGACTGACCTCTGGAAGCACCCCGCGCAGGAGGCGCGCTAGAAACTAGAGGTGCATAGTAAGGCTCCTGAGGTGTAGGTGGAGCTGGAGTACTGCTGGCTGCCAGAAGAGCTGAATAAACGGGGCGACCCGCATAACCTCTGCCATAACGACCTACTGCTGGGGTACGGGCACCAGAGTAGTGACCCGACTCTTGAGACGTCTTGGCCTCCCTCTCCCCTCGCTCCCTGGCGAGCATACCCTCAATCCTCCTAGCAATGCTCACTACCTGCTGATAAGGAATGTCCATCTCCAACTCTCGAGCCATGCTAGATCTGATGGGTGGGATAAGACCCTCAATGAACCTACGAACTCTCTCAAGAACTGTAGCAACCAAGGCTGGTGCATGCCTGGCCAACCTGGTATAGCGGATAGCATACTCCAATACGGTCATAGCACCCTGGCGCAAATGCTCAAACTCTGCGCGCCATGCATCCCTAAGACTCTGGGGAACAAACTCTCTCATGAACATATCTGAGAACTGGGTCCAGGTCAGTGAGGCAGCCTCGGCTGGACTGTCTATCTCATAAGTGCGCCACCAATCATAGGCGGCTCCCCGAAGCTGGAAGGCAGTGAAGGAAACCCCGCTGGACTCTACTATGCCCATAGTGTGAAGAATACGGTGACACTCCTCTAGAAATTCCAAGGCATCGTCTGATGCTAATCCACTGAATACTGGGGGATTGTACTTCTTGAACCTCTCAAGTCTCCGCTGCTCGTCCTCTGAAGCAGCTAACCCGTCCTCGGGCTGAACTGGCGCTGCAGGCGGTGCGGGAATAATCTCGGGAGCCTGCTCAACATGCACTCGCTGCTCAGGAGTGCGGACGGCGGGAGTCTGTGCTCCTCCCCCGGCCTAGGATGTGGCTGCAGCAAGGGGAAGCAACCCTGCCTGAGCCAAGGTGGTGTACATACTCATGAACTGAGCCAAAGTCTCCTGAAGAGCTGGAGTAGTAGTGGCAGTAGTAGGCGTGCCAGGTGCCTGGGCTCCGGCTGGATCTGCTGGTGGTGCCTCGGCGGCAGCTCGCGCAGGTGCTCTGGCTGCACCACGTGCGCGTCCTCAACCTCTACCCCGGCCCCGGCCTCTGACGGCTGCAGTAGGGGGCGCGGGTCTCTGATCATCCCGAGTAGCGCGTGTCCTCACCATCTGTGAGAGAATAGAAGACAGAAGTTTAGAATTGTGATGTCAAAATATCGCACGACGAGGAAATCAAATGAAGTGAAAATTTTCCTAACAGTTACATAGCCTCTCGTAGATAAGTACAGACGTCTCCGTACCGATCAGCGAGACTCTAATAAATCAGCCTGTGTTCCGTGACTCCTACGAACCTAGAGCTCTGATACCAACTTGTCACGACCCCAGTTCGCCCTCCGTGAACATGTCGTGATGGCACCTAGTCCCTACGACTAGGTAAGCCTAACAATCCGGAAATAACATAACTTACGGAAACAAATAATTAAACTAAACAAACTAGAAGGGTAACTGTATATAAATGCCGCCCGGCATATACAACCCAATAATGCGGAAGTCTACAATATCATCCCAAAACCCGAAAACTCACGGGAACACAAGCGAGAAGAAGTACTGTAAATGCTCTAATCTCCAGAAATGTCTACAACAAGGGTACGATAGAAGGCTAACTACTACAGATAGAGTAAAGAAGGAGACTCTTCGGTCTGCGAACGCGGCAGATGTACCTCGAAGCCTCCGTAGCTCTCCCTGCCTCAAGGATAG
Source organism: Nicotiana attenuata (assembly GCF_001879085.1). Lineage (NCBI taxonomy): Eukaryota > Viridiplantae > Streptophyta > Magnoliopsida > Solanales > Solanaceae > Nicotiana > Nicotiana attenuata. The sequence continues at coordinate 117,972 of NW_017672187.1, forward strand.
TGCGCCTGGGTGGAGGTACCTGGATCTGCACATGAAAAACATGCGCAGAAGGGGCATGAGTACACCATAGCGGTACTCAGTAAGTGCCAAGCCTAACCTCGGTCGGATAGTGACGAGGAAGGTCAGGGCCCTACTGAGATAAAATATAATAATAAGCCTTGCAACAGTATGAAGTAAACAGAAATAATGAATAAAACTATGAAGTAAGACAAGTTATACGAAGCAACAATAACACGCAGAGAATAAGGTAACACAGAGTAAAACAGCTCAATACCAATACCAACAACGAGGATCTCCCAGGATACCGTCCTGTAGTCCATTTCATCAACTGTCCAAGGAGCTCCCGGGATACCATCCCATAGTCCATCATATGAGTATATCCGAAGGATCTTCCGGGATACCGTCCCGTAGTCCAACTATCAATGTGCAGGGGGATCTATCAGGAATCTAACCCGCAGTCCCAAAGTAAATGTGCAGGGGGATCTACCGGCCACATTAGGTCAGATTTGTTTAGAGAGTACTTTGGCAAGAGAAACAAGTGTGAGAGATCACCCAAAACATCATTATTCTTATTCTCTTTTATTTTTCTTGCAATTTTCGATTATGAATCTTCTAGTAGTTTATTCCTCCATTTTCATGAGTAGCTAACTTTTCTAATCTAAGGTTTTGGTGAAACCCGTTAGGGATGAATTGGTTGTTTTAAGTAATATAGATTTGAATTAGTTTAATCTCTATTTGTTCAACTATGTTTTGATTGTGGTTAATTGAAAGGATCCTCAATTAGCCGTTCCTATTTATTATGTATCTGCTTGAGAGAGAGTGCATATTTAGGTAGTTGTTTGAAGAACATCACTCCCGGAGTATAGGCGAGAGTCATAACTGAGGGTTTAGAGGTTGGATTACAGATAACGATACCTCGGGTGCGATCTAAGTGAACTGTAATGCAAATCTAGCTAGCATAGCTTGAGAGAGTGCGTCTAGTAAATTATCATAATTGCTTGAGAGAGATTTATGATAGCTGGAGAGTTCATGATTGATAGAGGCAACTAAGTCAACGCTATAAGAAACATACAACCAAGGAAATCAACAACGGGGGAAACCATTACCTTAGACTTTTATTCTAATTGTTTACAATTCAAGCATAGTTAGTTTTCAGCTGTTTATTTATTTTCAATCTTGCCTTCTTGGTGATATTAAACAGATACAGCTAAGCCTTAGTTCTCTGTGGGATTCGACTCCGGACTTTTAGACTGGATTATATTTGCAGCGACCGCTTATCCTTTTTAGGACTAGAGTTGGGCGTGATCAGTAGTTCTGGAAGTTTTGGTAGCTGGGACTACCGGAAAGCTGTGATTTCACTGTTGCTGCTGCTGCTACCGCTTGTGAACTCCTTATTACACCAAAATGGAAAATAAAAAGCTAATCTAGCTAAGCCTATCAACTACGAGTTACAAGATTCCTATCTATAAATTTCTTGAAGCTTGATCTTGAGTCTCAGCTGATTCTTGCTGTGGACTCCGATCTGAATCTTGATGCTCGTCAGCTGCAGGTACTGGTTCTTTCTCCAGCTTTGGATCAGGGCGGGACATGCGAAGCTTGTGACTTCAATCATATCTTGAGCAGTCCGCGTCATTCTCCGGCTCGGCACTTTGAGTTCATTTCTTTTTGTTCTTTTCCTTCTTTTCTTTATTTTGGATTAAGACTCATTCTTTCGGCCATCTTGAATCCTATGCCTCGAGGTCAAACATGCTCAGACACCAAAACAAACAAACGAATGAAATTTTTCTGCCCCAGTTTTCACTAGAAAAATTTCGTGAGTTATTTGTAACAAAAGTCTAAGCTTATTTCTTTTTTTTTTGAAAGCAATAAAATAAGGATTGTGTCTGTTTAGGAGGAAAAGATTAGGGAATGGACCCCTATATCTAAAATAACAACTCAGGGATTGGAGCCCTAATGTTGGTAAAAAGGCGACTAGGGAGTGGAGGCCCTATGTCTAAAAATCTCAACTCAGGGATTGGATCCCTAATGTTGGTAAAAAGGCGACTAGGGAATGGAGGCCCTATGTCTAAAAATCTCAACTCAGGGATTGGAGCCCTAATGTTGGAAAAAGGCGACTAGGGAATGGAGGCCCTATGTCTAAAATCTCAACTCAGGGACTGGAGCCCTAATGTTGGCAAAAGGCGACTAGGGAATGGAGGCCCTATATCTAAAATCTCAACTCAGGGATTGGAGCCCTAATGTTGGCAAAAAGGCGACTAGGGAATGGAGGCCCTATGTCTAAAATCTCAACTTAGGGATTGGAGCCCTAATGTTGGCAAAAAAGGCGACTAGGGAATGGAGGCCCTATGTCTAAAATCTCAACTCAGGGATTGGAGCCCTAATGTTGGCAAAAAAGGCGACTAGGGAATGGAGGCCCTATGTCTAAAATCTCAACTTAGGGATTGGAGCCCTAATGTTGGCAAAAGGCAACTAGGGAATGTAGGCCCTATGTCTAAAAAATCTCAACTCATGGATTGGAGCCCTAATGTTGGCAAAAGGCGACTAGGTAATGGAGGCCCTATGTCAAAAAATGTCAACTCAGGGATTGGAGCCCTAATGTTGGCCAAAAAGTGACTAGGGAATGGAGGCGCTGTGTCTAAAATCTCAACTTAGGGTTGGAGCCCTAATGTTGGCAAAAGGAGACTAGGGAATAGAGGCCCTATGTCTAAAAAATCACAACTCAGGGATTGGAGCCCTAATGTTGGCAAAAAGGCGACTAGGGAATGGAGGCCCTATGTCTAAAAATCTCAACTCAGGGATTGGAGCCCTAATGTTGGTAAAAAGGTGACTAGGGAATGGAGGCCCTATGTCTAAAATCTCAACTTAGGGATTGGAGCCCTAATGTTGGCAAAAAAGGCGACTAGGGAATGGAGGCCCTATGTCTAAAAATCTCGACTCAGGGATTGGAGCCCTAATGTTTGCAAAAAGACGACTAGGGAATGGAGGCCCTATGTCTAAAAACTCAACTTAGGGATTGGAGCCCTAATGTTGGCAAAAAGGCGACTAGGGAATGGAGGCCCTATGTCTAAAAATCTCAACTCAGGGATTGGAGCCCTAATGTTGGTAAAAAGGCGACTAGGGAATGGAGGCCCTATGTCTAAAATCTCAACTCAGGGATTGGAGCCCTAATTTTGGCAAAGCGTAAAAAAAATGATATTGGGGATTCTAAACTATCATTTTTGTTTGGATTTTCTTTTTTATTTCATTTTTCATTTTATTTTTTAATAAAATGCAGGAAAGAACTTGGAGGAAACTTCCCTTTTTGGATTGATTACTTGCTGCAAAGCTGTTTCTAGCTCTGGCGCATCTTTTCCTTTTTGGTTGCACCTGCTTTTGCACGGTTGCTTTGGGCTGCACCTGTTTCAATTTTTCAAACAAAGGACAATTGTTAGTTTGAAACGGTGGTTGGTTTTGTGGCCTTGATTGCTTTGATCACTTGATCTCGGCCCAACTCTTTTGGTGAGAACCTCTGCTGCTTGTTGGTTTTTATGAAGATTGATCTCTCCTAAAATGGAGGAACTCAACTTTTCAAAATTTCCATGACGACTTGCCCGTATGGGGCTTTGGCCCTTTTACTTTATTCTGCCTCTACGGGCTTTTGACTTCGGATTTCTTTTCATTTTCAATAACTTTGGTTTTAGAGCGTCGACCATCATGGCCAGCCGGGATTGACTTGATACGCCCGCTGAGGCAGGGTACTTTCTTGGACTTGGCTTTTATTAAGCGGAAACCTGTAAAACCAATCTTGCCACCTTTTCTTTGCATTAGTTTCGGAACAGAGTTAGACCGAAAGGGATTCAAGGAAAAGTAAACAAAGGACAAGAAAATGAATTTAATAAGAAGTACCCCTTTCGGGGAGGAAAGACGGATTTTTCTGGGGTGCATGCAGACTCCAATAGACATGACATGCTTCTTGGACTAGGTGCCCGATCCGCACAAACTGTCCCAACTTCTCATAAACCCATTGCGACCCGTGTTTCAAAAATCGAGAAACCTTGCCAGGACTCTTTCAATACCAATGGTGGTGAGGGGTTCTTCTTTTCGATCAATGGCGCCCTTTGCGGGTTTTCGCCAATCGACCTCTCTCATTTCTCTTCTCACCATCGCCTTATAGTGCTCTTTTACGAGTTTTCACTAACAAGACTCTCTTATTTTCAATTTCTCTGCTCACTGTCGACTTATGGTGCCCGTGGGTTTTCACCAATAAGACTCTCTGATTAAAAGGGCCAAACAACTGCGTTCTCTGATTTTGAAAACCTTTTGCCGATTGATCGGAAGGACTTGAACAAGGTTTGGGTAAAAAGAATTGGATCGAATTATAACTTTGGAACCGTTCAGGCGGGATCATCGCTGACCATTATAACATCTGTCCCAGTTTCACTTTTTTTTTGGGAAAACTGGATTTTTATTTTGTTGTGAATGAACCCCAGAGAGAGGCTGCCTACGTATCCTTTCGGAATCAAGTCGAACGTAGTTGAGGGAAATTTTTTTTTTTGTTTTTGATCTCTTTTTTTTCATTTTTTCATCATTTCATTTTTTTTTATTACAAACATCTTAGAGTTCCAAGGAGGGTAACGGAAGAAAGGTAACTGGATCAAAGGGTTAGCAAAAGATTGGAGTGTTTAGGGTAGCGAGAATAAAAGCCTTCATCCCAATCGGACAGTGCTATTGCTGCAGAAAGATTAGACATAATACCTTTTGACTGCATCTACATTTACAGCTGTTTCAGGGTCATTCCCTTCAATGTCTCCCAGATACAGTGCCCCTTTTAGCAACAATTTTCTGATAATGTATGGACCTTTCCAATTAGGAGCTAACTTTCCTTTTGCTTCCTGATGATGGGGAAGAATACGCCTTAAAACGAGTTGCCCCACTTCAAAGTTTCTAGGCCGCACTTTCTTGTTGTAGGCATGTGCCATTCTTTGTTGATACAACTGCCCGTGGCAGACTACAGCCATTCGCTTTTCATCTTAACTGTTCCAGACGGGTTTTGACCCACTCAATGTCTTCAATTTCAGCTTCAACAGTAATCCGGAGAGAAGGTATTTCAACTTTTGCGGGTATCACGGCTTCAGTGCCATAAATCAAAAGATACGGGGTTGCTCAGACTGACGTGCGCATCGTAGTGCGGTAACCCAACAATGCAAACGACAACTTTTCATGCCACTTCCTGGAACTTTGAATCATCTTTCTCAAAATCTTTTTGATGTTCTTGTTTGCTGCTTCGACAGCACCGTAGGCTTTGGGCCGATAAGGAGTAGAATTTCGATGCATGATCTTAAACTGCTCACATATCTCCCTCATCAAGTGACTATTCAAGTTTGCAGCATTATCCGTAATGATAGTTGCAGGAATACCGAAACGACAGATGAGATTGGAATGCACAAAGTCTACCACAGCTTTCTTGGTGACAGATTTGAGAGTAATTGCTTTAATCCACTTCGTGAAGTAGTCAATAGCGACCAATATGAATCTATGCCCATTTGAAGCTTTTGGCTCAATCGGCCCAATGACGTCCATGCCCCAGGCAACAAATGGCCAAGGTGCTGACATGGGATGCAGTTCTGTAGGTGGTGCATGAATCAAATCACCGTGCACCTGACACTGATGACATTTCTGGATGAAACTTAAATAGTCTTTTTCCATAGTCATCCAGTAATAGACTGCCCGGAGAATTTTCTTTGCCAAAACATACCCGTTCATGTGGGGTCCGCACACTCCTGCGTGCACTTCATACATAATTCTTCTGGCCTCTTCGGCGTCAACACATCTTAACAAGTTGAGATCTGGCGTTGTTTTGTACAAGACATCACCGCTCAAGAAGAAACCACTTGCGTGCTGTCTAATGGTTCTCTTTTGGTCTCCACTGGCTTGCTCGGGGTATTCTTTAGTTTTCAAGAATTATTTGATGTCATGATACCATGGCTGAACATTTGGTTCTTCCTCAACTGTATTAAAGTAGCCGTGCCTTTCCCTTATTTGGATTTCCAAGGGATCAATGTGGGCATTGCCTGGGTATGGCAGCATCGAGGCTAAAGTGGCAAGTGCATCAGCTAGTTCATTGTGACAACGAGGGATGTACCTGAACTCTATCGACTTGAATCGCTTGCTAAGATCTTCCATATGTTGCCGGTAGGGAATAAGTTTGACATCTCGAGTCTCCCATTCTCCTTGAGCTTATCGGATAATCAGATCCGAATCTCCCATGATTAACAATTCTTCGACATCTTGGTCGATTGCCATGTTCATACCCATAATGCAGGCTTCATACTCGGCAATGTTGTTTGTGCAGAAAAACCGAAGCCGGGCTGTGGCTTGATAATGCTGACCAGTGGGCGAGATCAAGATTGCCCCAATTCCAACACCTTTTGCGTTTACTGCTCCATCAAAGAACATTTTCCAAGCGTTGGTATCTTCGGATATTGCCTCGACTGAATTTACCTCTTCATCCGGGAAGTAGGTGCTCAATGGTTGGTATTCATCGTCTATCGGGTTTTCAGCCAAATGATTCGCTAAAGCCCGGGCTTTCATCACCGTGCAGGTGACATAGACTATGTCAAATTCAGTGAGCAGGATCTGCCATTTTGCTAACCTTCCCGTGGGCATTGGTTTCTGGAATATGTATTTTAAAGGATCCAACCTGGTTATGAGGTAAGTGGTGTAGGCTTGCAGATGATGCCTCAGCTTCTGAGCGACCCAGGTTAAAGCGCAACAAGTTCTTTCCAATAAAGTGTACTTGGCTTCATAACTGGTAAACTTCTTGCTCAGATAGTAAATGGCATGTTCTTTCTTTCCGGTCACATCATGTTGCCCGAGGACACGGCCAAAAGAATTTTCCAAGACTGTCAGATACAAGAACAGAGGCCTCCCTGGCTCAGGCGGGACCAAGACTGGCGGATTTGATAGATATTCCTTGATTTTGTCAAAAGCTTCTTGACATTCGTCTGTCTATTTGATTGCCGCATCTTTCTTCAACAACTTGAATATCGGTTCACACGTGGATGTCAACTGGGCAATGAACCGGCTGATGTAGTTCAATCTACCCAATAAGCTCATCACATCCTTCTTGGTTCTCGGAGGAGGCAAATCCCGAATAGACTTTATCTTGGTTGGGTCTAACTCGATGCCCCTTCGACTGACTATGAATCCCAAGAGTTTGCCAGCCGGTACCCCAAATGCACACTTGGCTGGGTTTAACTTCAAATCATATTTGTGTAGCCGCTCAAAGAATTTCCTCAAGTCCCGAACATGGTCGTCCTGAGTCTTGGATTTGATAATCACATCATCCACATACACCTCTATCTCTTGATGCATCATGTCATGAAAAATGGCAGTCATGGCCCTCATGTAGGTTGCCCCGACATTTTTCAAACCAAAAGGCATGATCCTGTAACAGTACGTGCCCCATGGTATGGTGAAAGCTGTCTTTTCCGCATCCTCTTCATCCATCAACACCTGGTGATATCCTGCATAACAATCCACGAAAGACTGTATCTCATGTTTGGCGCAGTTATCAACAAGGATGTGGATGTTCGACAAAGGGAAATTGTCCTTGGGACTTGCTTTGTTCAAATCTCTGTAATCCACACACACTCGAGTTTTCCCGTCCTTCTTTGGAACTGGAACTACATTGGCTAACCATGTGGTGTATCGGACTACTCGGATCACCCCCACTTTCAACTGTTTTGTGACCTCTTCTTTAATCTTGTCACTGATATCAGTTTTAAATTTTCTTTGCTTTTGCTGGACAGGGGGATAATCGGGGTAAGTTGGCAACTTGTGAACCGCCAAATCGACACTCAGTCCTGGCATGTCATCATATGACCAAGCAAACACATCTTTGAATTCAAACAAGAGTTGGATCAATGCGTCCCGAGTTTTCTCATCTATGTGAATGCTTATCTTGGTTTCCCTGACTTCTTCAGTACTACCCAAACTGACCGGTTCAGTATCATTTAAGTTTGGCTTAGGTTTATTCTCAAATTGTTCCAATTCTCGATTTATTTCCCTAAAAGCCTCTTCTTCATCATATTCCGGTTCTTGGTTCATTATTTCACAATTAGGCAGCGTGTTTGGATCTGGGCATGAAGTCCGCAAGCATGTCATGTTATTTGAAGCCGCATTACTAGCACTGAAAGAAGAAATAAAAGAGAAAAATAACAAAAATCAGAAAGAATAAAGAAAGATGAACGATGAAATATTAATTTCATTTCATTGAATTTGAAGATAACAGGGTTTACATTGGGAAATTAAAGACAGGAAACTAAAGAAAAGACCCGAGTTACACCCTGAAATAACTCGTGATGCAGAAAGGGTGTCAGGACTGGTCTATCGGGATTCCCGCCTGATTGGGAATGGAGTAGCCTTCCAATTTTGCAGTTTGGCACTGGGTCCCATGTATAGCACCTCAGTGGTGCTTGAGCCTTCTCCCGGCTGAACCATATGGGTTTCATACAGCATCTGCCTCATAGCCCACAGATTTGTTCAATTTCCTCGGCCGTGAAGGCCTCATCTTCCTCTTCCTCATTGTATTTAGGCCTGACAAAGGTATCATAAAGATGCGGAATCGGCTGAGGCAAAACCCAACCATTGCTCTATCTTTCATCTGCCCATTTTCCATCAACTGACGTGGGTTGGAAACCTACCCCAAAGAACTTCTCAATGGCCGGTAGGGTGACAGGTTCCGTGATACCTTGCAGTGATGCCCCGAGTCCCTTCCCAGGCTTGTAACCATGTTTAATCATTTCAGCAACAACCATGATGGATGCATTTGACAGAAAAAGTTGAGGAAAAGGGTTTCCCTCCTCATATTGGTCTGCGACCACCAATTCAAAAGCTTGATAAACTATATGCTCTCTTCCTTCTCTAGCTTCAAGACATGGGACTGAAGGGTCCCGGTAAATCAACTGCTCATCTTCCCCGTGAACTACAATCTCCTGATCTTCATGTTCGAATTTCACCATTTGGTGGAGAGTAGAAGGCACAGCCCCTGCTGCATGAATCCACGGCCTTCCTAAGAGGAAATTATAGGAGGTATCCATGTCCAAAACCTGGAAGGTCACTTCGAAGTCCACCGGGGCCGATAGTCAGGATCAGATCAATCTCGCCAATTGTATCTCTTTTTATGCTATCGAAAGCACGCACACAAAGGTTGTTGGGTCTGATTCTCTCAGTACCGATTTCCATACGCTGCAGAGTTGAGAGTGGGCAAATATCTACCCTCGAACCACCATCTAGCATAACCCTTTTCACAGAATACCCTTCGCATTTGACTGTCAGGTGAAGGGCTTTGTTGTGTGCGGCTCCTTCCGGGGGCAGATCACTCTTGCTGAAAGAGATTTGATTGATTGCAAAAAACCTTTCTACCATCCTCTCCAACTGTTCTACAGTGGTTTTAATAGGCACATATGCTTCGTTGAGAGTTTTGATCAACACTTTTTGATGTTCAGTTGAGTTCATCAGCAGAGACAAAAGAGAGACTTGAGCAGGAGATTTTCAAAGTTGGTCGATTATCTCGTAGTCTGCCATTTTCATTTTCTGGAAGAATGCCTCTGCTTCTTCAGCACTCACCGGCTTATTAGGTGGGAACGCTTTTTCGTGGCATTATTCACTTCCTCCGAATTAAAGTACTTCTTGGCCGGGTTGTTTTCCTGAACTTCTGCCGAGATATCTTTGCCTTTGTAAGTTAATACCGCTTTGTTATAGTTCCATGGAACGGCAGTGGGATCTGTCATAGGCCTTTGCGGTGCGCGGCCAATAACCACGGGCTCACTCAGCCTTGGTGGAATTATTGGCCCTCGCACCACGTATGTCCCTTTGGGTACATACATTTGGGATCCCTTGTTGAGCTCAAACCTTCGAGGAGGGCTTAATGACATATGTTCTTTCTTGCGGCCTCGAGGAACATAGAGAACGGCATCTTTGGAGGGTGCTGCCTCATTTTCAGCTTCCACTTTCTTTTCCGTCTTCTGAGGAGTGGTTTTGCTTTTCTTCTCTCCCTTGTCTTGTTTTTTGACAGCCCTTGGCTTCTTTTCCACATCAGCTATAGCAATGATGGCTTTTAGAGCTGGGTCAAACTCTTTGTCTTCACAAATCATCCCACAGCCCTCTTCAGGGTCCAACAATCATCTGTATCATGCCCTTCTGCCCCTGAATGGTAGGCGCATCGAGTACCAGCTCTGTAAGCAGACGATGCTGGATTCTACCTGGTTTGGGGAACAGGCTACAACAAACCCATCTGAACAAGTTTGGGGAACAGGCTGGAATAAGATTCACCGATGGGTGTGAAGTTTAGCCTCTTGGGTGGTTCACCGGTTTTGTGGAGGCCGGGGATTGTAGTGAGCTTGGTAAGGAGGTTGATTTCTGGGAAATGGAGCTCTATTTTGATTAAATTGTTGTTGTGGCCTGACGTAGGGTTGAGCATTCATTACTGCGTATGGCTGAGGAACCATATCGTAGGCCACATCCTGTGGGGGTAGTAATGTTGTGCGGTTCTTTCAGAGAAAAGAGGTCTGGGTGGACGGGGTCTTCTTGCACTTGAAGTGACCATTGCTGCTTCTTCTTTCTTCTTTCGGTTGGCTACACCTCCAGACCCGCCTTGGATTGCTTGGGAGGTAGCCCTTATAGCAGACTGACTTAAGATTCGCCCTGTTTTCAACCCATTTTCAACCATTTCACCGATTTTGATGGCTTCGGCGAATGGCTTACCCATCGCAGACATCATGTTTTGAAAATAATCAGCCTCTTGGGCTTGAAGGAAGACCGTGACCATTTTAATTTCGTCCATTGGAGGCTTCACCCTGGAGGCTTGCTCACGCCACTTGACAGCGTACTCTCGGAAGCTTTCAGAGGACTTCTTCTTTAGATTTGTCAATGAGTTTCTGTCCGGGGCGATGTCGATGTTGTACTGAAACTGCCTGACAAAGTCCTGAGCCAGGTCATCCCAGATATGCCAACGGGATATATCTTGGTCCATATATCATTCAGACGCGATGCCGACCAAACTTTCTCCAAAGTAAGCCATGAGCAGCTCTTCTTTTCCGCCCGCTCCCCGCAGTTGGTTGCAATACCTTTTGAGGTGGGCGAGGGGATCCCCATGCCCATCATATTTCTCAAACTTCGGGGTTTTGAAACCCAAGGGTAGATGTACGTGTGGGAACATGCACAGTTCAGCGTAAGATACGCTCTTTTGCCCACTCAGACCTTGTATATTTTTGAGACTTTGCTCCACGCTTCTCATCTTTCTAGTAATCTCCTCTTGTTAAGGGGTTTTTGCGGTTTTCTCCTGCCCTGCTGTAAACTCGTACCGAGGCGGCTGAGGGTAAGCATTGGTAGCGAACTGGGTTGGTTCCGTTGGGAAAGATAGTGTTTGAAAGGTGAAGGAAGATGGATCGAAGCTAGGCCTGGGTACAACAGGTTGTGCCGTAGCTGAATAAGGTGGCGCGGTGAATATGTTTGAAGCTGCACCGGAAGTTAACACCTGGGGGCGTGCCTCGGAAGGTGTTCCCGCAAAGTGGGCTAAAATAGTGGGGTATCCCAGTGGGGTATTTGGATAGCTTATGGGGACATTGGTGGTTCCACTCACCCTGGGAAGTAACTCAGGGAATCCCGGTATCACACTTGGTGGTTCTCTGCCATTGGCCCATGCGTCCCACATCTCCATCATGCGGAGACGCAAAATTCTATTTTCCTTAGCAGTTGCCGACTCAGAAGTTGGGATAGCCGAGATCGGGCTATCCTCCGGAATAGGGATCGTTGGCAGATGACTTTCAAAAGACATTTCGACGCTTCCTTTTGACCTGGTGAAGTATGGATGTGAAGCCAGACTACCACCAAAACCAACCACCTTACTATAGAGCCTGAACTTAACAGTAGACAACAAACCGGTCAGTTTAAAACAATTAACACATAGGTAATCGCACGTTGGGGGTGTGATGCACCTATACAGTTAAATGTGTTTCTACATGTTTCGCAACAGTTGCATGTTTCATCCCGGCTTTTGCTTACTTCCCCAATTTCTTTTCTTTCTACCTTGGCCTTTTGTGCTTCTACTCTCATGATCATTTTCCACTCTTTTCTATCCTCTCTCTTTTTTTTACTCTCTTTTCTCTCATTTTCCTCTTGATTTTTCTTCGGCTCTCTTTTCTTTCTTATTGGGTTTTTCTTTTGGGTCTTTCTTTTCACATCATTCTCTTATTTGGGTTATTTACAAAATTATGACCGGATCCGATGAGGATTGCCTACGTATCACGACGCTGCGTGAATCAGATCATTACATAGTTCAAGGAAATAAATGCGGAAAATAAAGAAACAATTTTTTTGGGAATTTTCGATTTTCATTAATAAAAGCTCCTAAACTTTCTATTACAAAAGACTTCAAACTACTCATTTTCTTGGAATATAAAACTACGAACAGACTGAAAATAAACTGAAATACAGACTCGATAAATGAAAAATCAGGAATACATCAAGGCTTCGACTCCTGGGGCCCGTGGGACATCATTCGGTCTCGCCACGGGCCTACGTGCGAGATCCCCTTGAAGCCGCCCAAAATCACTCATTATCTGGCGGACAAATGTCATCACTGCAGCGAAGAAAGTGGTTCGAGTCATGTCCTCACATGCTTGGCATTTCATGACGATGTAGTCGGCAATGGTTCTAACCCTCTCTCGGATAATACCATTTTGCTAAAGCAGGCGCCCGATTTGCTGATTCCGGGCTTCTAGCACCTGAGTGTCATGCTGGCTTTGATTTTGCAACTGTTGCATATCTTCCTCTATTTGGGCCATCAAAGCATAACAATGTTCCCTATCGGCTTTAAAATTCCTAGCCTATTTGTCCGCCTCATTTTCAAGGGTGGTTAGCTTCCTCTTCAGATTGGTAATTGTCCCCTCATACTTTCTCTTCATTTGTTGCATAAACTGTGCCCGCCCTTCTGTGTTCTTTGCCAATTGGGCCCGGACTTTTGCTAGACTGGCCTCAGATTTTTCTAGGTCATCTTGACACTCAAGTACTTTCTTTCTCAGACTGCTTATAAGCCTTTCATCCGCTCGGCTCCTTTCCGGGTTTCTAGCAGCTATTCTCATTTTCTGGATTTGAGCTTTGAGGGCTTTGTTTTCCTGAGTTAACTTTTTCTATTCCCCTTCATCTGCGGCAGCTTGGATACTATTGCCAAATTTGAGGTCCCTGATTTGTCCCTCTAATTTACTTATTTTGGCCCTATAGCTTTCTTCTTTTGCCAACCAACCCCACTGCTCCTGCGAGTCATTAGTGAATTGTTGAACATGAGGTCTCTTAGCAGGTCTCTCAGGAATCTAAAACCTTTTACCGAACCAAATAATGTACTTGGGGTCTACCTCACCTCGAGCTAGATCTCGCACCACAGTCTTAGGTTCAAGAAATCTGCATTCATTCCACACTTGGTGAACTCTTCCTTCCGGAAGACGACATGTCTACTCAAATCTTCGTCATAAGGAACGGTTTGAAATGTGCCCAGTTGGCGCAAAACCCTGTGAGGAGCATACGACTGGATGCTCCGGATGCCCATCAGGAGAAGATAACACACTTCGGCTGACATGTATATTGTTTCGGTGACAGGGAGACATCCGAACGCCCACCCAATCTTATCAAAAGTTAAAGAACTTAAGTGTGCAAACCAAGCTTCGGTACCCTCGGGAAATTCAACACCCACCACTCGGCTTTCAAATTCTTCGATGCAATTCAAATCGGTCATACCGTAGTTCATATACCCGACACGGTGGCAGAGATGTTCCTGTATCCACAATTGTAGTAGTTAGTTGCAGCCTTGGAAGAATTTTCCCCCTTCCCAACAAATGGTCAAAGCTCGGTAAATCTCAGATAAGATCAGGGGAACCAAAGTGCCATTAGCTTTCTTGATTGCGACATCAACCATTCCCACGAGGCCCAATTCTATGTTGCCGTCTTCTCGTGGACAGATTACAACACACAAGAATGCTACTATAAAAACCAAACCCCGCCTTGCCTCCCATTTAACTTTATTTCCGGCATGGGTCAGACCAGTATTCGGCGCTTCAAAACCTTGGGGGTTACCATAGCGTTGATACAAGAACTGGAAAGTGCAATACCCTTCAGACAAATTCCCATCCTGAATATTCTGGCTAATACTCAACATGTCCAGAAAATTGTGGGGAGATACCGGTCTTGGTGACACAGGGTACCGACTTCTAAGGTTTCCACTGAGGCCGGCATAACCCGCAATTTCCTCTAGCGTGGGTGTAAGCTCAAAGTCAGAAAATCGGAACACATTGCGAGTTGGATCCCAAAAAGGTATCAAGGCTTCAATCACGTCCAATCTTGGCTTGATGTTCAAAAGTCCGATAAGACCACCCAAAACCTTTACCACGGTTCCTCTACTGCCTTTCCCTAAATCGTTCCACCACATGTGGAGCTGTAAGGGGATCTCTTTAAGAGCTACGAAGGGTTCATTTTCATCTGTGCTCATCCTGCACATTTATTAAGGTATTTGATTAAAATAAAAAATTATGACTCATTTTGACTCAAGAAAAAGTTAACACTGTATTTTTCAAAATTTTCATAAAAAATCCGGCTTTGCAAATACGGCCTTTCAACACTTCGAGGAAGAAGATTTTAAGGCTGTGTTTGCTTAACCGGCCAAAACCTTGAAAAAGTGGCCAAAGGTGGCTGTTCTTACAAAAACGGCCTTCCGGCGCCCTTTCGGGGACATTCAGCTATTTTAGACAAGAATGGCATCACCCTGCTTATTTACAATAAAAATAAATTTTTTTGTTCTTTTTGGGCTATTTTTGCAAAAGGGAAAGTTGGACCCGATAGGAGTTGCCTACGTATCCCACATCCGGTGAGAATCAAACTGGCGTAGTTCGGGCAGATTTGACAAAATAAAAAACAACACCAACTATTTTAAAAACAAGATTTTCTTTTTTTTTTCAAAATTTCGGCAGAGTTTCAGTATATTTTTGGACATTGTTTTTTTTCAAAAACAGGCAATTATCACTCTTAATCCTCACACTGAATATTCTTTTTCCAACTTTCTCCTATTATTCATGAGCCGGTCAACATGCAAATCCGAAGCAAATAAATGCACAAGTAGGAAGTAGGATGCATCAGGATGGTCATTTCATTTCGGGTACACCTGTCCTAGACAGACCCAACCCCTGTGTTGAGTCTCCAAAGTCAAATGTACGTGATGCAAACAAACGTTCCTACTAGGGATCCGGCATGAGGTTTTGTTATACTAGGTTTAAAACCTGGGTTTATTGTTCTAGACCTGGCTTACTCGAGCGGACAGCTCGAGCCGGGGGGGCAGCGTATTGGGAATACAGAAGCTTCACCGGCTTTGCAACTTGTCCGAACCTCGTTCTAATATTGGATAAGACTCTAAACAGAAGAGAAGTCACACGAAGTGCACATTCCCCAGATGATTTAGAAGACTCAGAGAGAAGAAGGGTTTCGTAGCAGTTTATATACAGTTCACACAATATCAAAGCGGTAAAAGTGGCATATAGCACATTAGGCTCAAACATGTAGAAAAATCAGATAATAGATAAAACCAATCATAACAGCTATTCTAAGCTCGAATTCTTGAACCCTGAACCGAAGTTCTGGGTTTGGATCCCCAGCAGAGTCGCCAGAGCTGTCACACCTCCTTTTTTACACACCCCGAAAGGTGTATATAGGGGAGTTTTTCCAATTTAAGTGACATTATTCGAAATGGGATTATTTATTCAATTCAGAGTTGCCACTTGGGATAGTTTATTTGGTGTCCCAAGTCACCGGTTTATTTTGAATCCCAAATCGAGGAAAATTTCGACTTTCCTTTTGAAGTCTGCGAACCAGAAATTCTGAATAAGGAATTCTGTTAACCCGAGGGAAGGTGTTAGGCACCCCTAGATTCCGTGGTTCTAGCAAGGTCGCTTAAACTATCATAATTGACCTATTATCTGATTTTAATACATGTTTTAGCCTATGGTATATTTTAACTTTTTAAGCCGCTTTTAATTATCATTTTTTAAGGAAGATTTCAACGTCATCTAAAACACGTCTTTGGACCACACCACATGAAATGCACCCGCAGTCCGCGACACATTTTATTTAACATTGTTGAGATTTGAATTTGGGTCACATGAAATGCACACCCGAGTTTAGGAAGGTAATTTTTAAAATAGCGCGCCTAAAGCAACTACGCACTTTCAAGTTTGCGAGGCCATGGAAAATTTGACTAAATGGCACGCCTCGATTTCTAAGGTTTTAAAAGAAATAATTAAGCGAGGGACATACATTTGAGATTTTATTTGGCACGGCACACCTCGATTCCAATTTTAAAGGGAAATTCACACTACACTTTTGAGGGCCATAAACTATATCCTATCAAATATGGCAAACCTCAAATCTACTTTTAAAAGCTCAATTAATTAACTAAGGAAGGCCTAAAGGAATTATAATTATTTTAAGCTAAAAAGTTCGACCCTGCTTAATAACTAATAGGCATCGAATTAAAAGACCAATTAACATCAAAGACAAATTGCTTCAACAAATAGCAACTACCCGAAACCATTTAAAATGCTTCAGGCTTGGGGCCCAAACGAGCCCAAGTCTTAATGGAGGGAGGACGTCCAAGGACACAAAATATGACTTTGCATCTGAAACCAGGCATCCATTAATTGGGCCAGCTTTAGGCCCAAATTTTCAGAACCAACAATTATACAAAATCAATTAAATGTAAATCACCCAAGACTATGTGAAACATGCAATTGAACTAACTTTCACTTCTCAATTTTGACTATTCAAACACAAGTTAACTAGCTGACAATTTTGAAATTTAAACTCCAATTCCAACTTGACATGCTCACCAACAAACAGAGACATATTAGTGCATGCTCTTTTTCCTTTTCCCTTCACATGATTTTACATTAACGACTACTCAAGAAGCTTAAACTCAATTGATTTCTTCTCAACACTTAACAGTAACCCACTCAGCAAATTAATATCCGACTTTACTTGAATTCCAGAAATCACACGAAAATTCTCAACAGAGTTCTTGGGCATTTAACACTCAGTCAAAAGCAAATGCAAATACAAAATATGCTTGTTAGCCATAGACATAGCTTTTCTCTTCAAAAGAACAATTATAAAACACCACATATACTCTGAATCAAAACTGATCCCAAATAAGGGTTCCTCATTTAATCCTATATACATGTTCGATTACTCATGCACAAGGCTTGCACATACAACCTCTGAACATGCTATTCAATATTAAAACTAAACATTTAACTTCAATCCCAAACACAACTTTATAATATGCAAGTAGTAGCCTAGATAACATCTATAATTACAAATCTACTACAGAATGTTGAAGCAGTAGGAGAAACAGAGGAAATTGAGTTCAAATACAGCTTGTATTTAATCATTCTTCTACTCGAAATACATGCTCACAATCAACTTTGTTGTCCATAGGTTGGAAAGTTACCTGGAAATTGAAAGAGAACCAAAAAGGAGTAAGGAATTAACTAGAACAACAGCAGAATCAGCTTAAACCCAGCAATAGAACAGTAGTGAAATCAGCAACTCAAACCACATTTGAAATCCCAAATTCAAGGGCATTTTATAACCAGGTGCAAAGACTTGACAACTTTTCAGAAGTTAAAACTAACAAAGAAGATCCGGAAGCTGAAACCAAGTGGAATTTGAGCAACTTTGAACAAAGAAAATGAAGAATTTTTCAGTGTTATCTCAGAGTTTTTACTCAAATATACTCAGCCGTTTTCTTTCAGTGTTTTTTTAATCTTTTCTCTTTTTTTTGAGCTTGAAGAAAAGGTGCCTTTATAGGCAAGGTTTTAGGGCTGCAGAGCTGAAAACAATTTTGCACTTTGAACCTTTTGAAATTTTGGTTTTTCCTCACATACCCTTAGCTTAAAACACAGAATTTCACATAAGTCCTAATGGCACCTTCCCAGAAGCTGACTAAATCAGTTACTGAGAGATTCCCTACTTAAATTCCCCAATTTACCCCTTAAGCACTCTATTTTTACCTCAGTGAACCCAAATGGGTATGGGTCAAATTGACCCAATGTTTCAAAACAACAAAGCCTGGGCTAATCCCTTCCTTTTGGACTCAAGTCCAATTCAGAAATTCAACAGAAGAATCTAAAAGGCAAAAAAATAAAAAGGGCAGTTCGGAATCAAATGGATTTCTGAACCAAATGTTCTCTACGGCCCAAAACTAAATGAAAATCAAACAAACTAAAATAACGAATCCAAACAAAATTAAAGAAGATACTAATCAACGATTAGCCTGGATTAAAGAGACACACGCAGAAGTGATTTTGAGAAAACAGAGGAAAAGAAGAAAAATAGAAGAAGATAGGGAAAAGAAATGAAGAAACGGGGATACTGAAAATACCTGTCTAAACCAGGTGAACAAAAATCTTGAACGACCCTTCGAAGAATCGGATTTTGGACCGAAATAGACCTTAATCGTGCGTTCTCGACGAAAACACACGAATAAGGTCCAATTCGAACTCAAATCTTCATCCAACTGGCTGATTCGCATTTTTGGAGATTTAGGGTTCATGCCTTCGATTCGAGATTCGAGCAATTCTGGCAAGATTCGAGGGAAACAGAGTGAAGATTTAGAACGAGGGGATGAAGGGGAGTTTGGGGTGTTGATTTGGTGTTGATTGGGACCGGCGCCGCCACCGGAGATGGCAAGGTTTTGAGGGCGGCACTCTAGGGTTCGGATAGGCGTCTCTGAGGATTGGGGAATGGGAGAGACGATTGGAGAGGGGGGGTAGAGGTTCAGACAATTATATAATAGGAAATACCCTTAGTTCCGGACCGTTTGATCAAAGGAGATCAACGATCCAGATCAAAAGTTATCAAAACGGTGTCGTTTGGGTTATGTGGGAAATTGGACCGGGTAGGGGCGGATCTGGGCTTGGGTCAACCGGGTTTCAAAGAGGGAAATTGGTTTGGGCTGGGAAATTTCGAATTTTGGCCCAAAATTCTGATTTCTTCAATTCCTTTTTCCTTTTTCTTTTATTCCAAAACTCTTTTCTTTTCTCAAAAAAATAAAAATAAAAATAAAAATCTAAACAAATTCCTAAACCAAATTATACTACCAAATTAAGTTAACTAACCCTAAGTAATAATTACCACAGTTAATTAAAACCAAATTAAAAGAAAAACTACAAAATTCAAAGCTAAAAATTAAACAATGCAAAATAAATTATTTTTTGTGATTTTTCATTTTGTAAAACAACAATTTACCAATTAATCTAAAAAAATGTAAAATTAAATCCTAAATGCAAATGCAATGTATTATTTTTTTGTATTTTTTATGAATTAAATAAAATTAAACATGCACTCAAAATGCAAACAAACAGGAAAATTCTACAATAATTCTTAAATACCAAATAATTAAAAGAAAAAAATCTAATTTTGGGAATTCTATAGGAGTAATTCATGTGAGGCAAAAATCACGTGCTCACATACACGATGTACCAATACTTGATTACATACCTTTGCTGAATTCACACCATGCACCGCCTATTTCACACGACCATAATAACATCCCCTGATAATAGTAGCCGACATCCCACGAATCTGATGCTCACAACACGCCTCATGACACATATAAGTCTTGTCCCAACTCTTACAATACTGTCATGACGGAAGAGATATGTAGGGATTCATAACCAACTGCCGAGTCAACAATCATTGAGTTCCTCCTCTTGACAAGAACCATTGCCTCATTATGAACCAAATAACGGTATTTTCTCTTTAATGCCACTTCATATAAATTTGATCGCACTCATCCCAGGTCCAATAAATCTTGTCTCACCCAGTACAAGTTATTCCGGCAATAAGCCACAACAAGCACTATCTAAGATCTCCTGTAACGCCAGCAATGGGCCAACAATCCGTAGCTTGAATATGATACGTAAGGAAGAACGAGCTCTAGAAAAGAACTACTCAACCCACGTAACTAATTAGACAACCGAAAAGGTGTTATGAACCTTCCACAGAAAATGAGAAGCAAAACACACAGTAATAGATATAAGGAAACTATTACTTGACATCACACTGCTGCGGCGTGCAACCCGATCCAATCACGATACCCGTGGTGACGTGCCACCCGATCCAACCAACATACCCGTGGCAGCGTGCCACCCGATCCACACATGATAACCTATAAGGTAATACTTTACCGAGCTAAAATGCTCATAACTACGAAATACCCGAATATCGGCCACGAGCACGCGAAGTGCATAATACCATCCCTGGGGAGATAGATAGCGCCATACGCTACAAAACTCAAGAACAACTAAGGTGCGATATGTGACTGCATCTCGAGAGCCATCCTGCTCACATAACGTCATCGCTACGTGGAACCTCAACACATATTCAATTAATCAAAACCGTTTCACAACCCGCACGACACAATATAGTATTACATGAAATAGCCGATGACGAAATAACATCCAACGTCCGAATACTCCTCCATAAGGAGCGCTATGCTGAAGTGAACACTTCCGGCCTGATATAGAGCCCACATTCATATTTTAGATCTATCCACGGGCCTCAAGCCGATTCTGATCGTACCGCACTAGGCCAATAACCTTTCAAGGATCCGCAACAACCCTTTTCCACATGGCACACAAGAACAACCGTTAAATTCGGAACAAACTTCTACAGTCCACAACCAAATGAACCGAGCGCCCTTCAAGCATAAATTCTCACATTAACGCTAGTACCACAATCTCCATACTTGGTTTAAATCTTCAATAAATCAAGTGACTACATGTCACATTTATACAATCTTCCCGTGGGATATGCTCCCATGACCTTCCACACCCGGTAATAAGTCTGCACATCCATACCACCGGCCACACTGATGCTCTAAGGCCAATCAAGAATCCGCAATTAGTACACCAAGCCTCTCACACAGGACACCGATCTCAGGTGACGCTAAAGACAATATCAGCTTACTCTAACCATCTGAATCCTTTCTTGCTCCTCCGAACTCGTAATATTCTTGCCAACACCAAATAGCAACCTTGATCCTCAAGTTCCAATTCCCATGCTACCCGCTGCACCTAATCATGCCAATACGCAAATGTACAAGAATTTCATCATAACTCCTGAACCACTAATAGGGTACACACTTCATCATATAGAAACCTTTCTTTTAACTCGTTTCAGGAGAACCATTGCAACACGTGACTAAATTCCCATATCCATAGAAAACTACAAACCTTGAGTAGTGGTCTAAACCACCATAATCCTTCGGGGATCCATATTCACATAACAGTCCATGTTACTCGAACGCCTTCAAATAAAATAATCTTCGGCGGCCGTCAAGACCCGCACGTACCGCCACAAATCACATGTATAACTTAACACGCTGAAGGGACTGATCATTGCCACCATCATGCCAATTTAACCATTGCTAACTGATCCGACTTCTTCTAATTTACTCTGGACTAGCCTTAGGAATAATAATAGCCCCATTCAAATCATCACCAACCCAAGTCCGCACTCATCCTCAATGACCCCCATTTCACGAGACCACATTATCTCCAAAACCCACGAACCATCTCATACCCTCCTTGTGCGCATATTCGCGTCTTCAACTGGTACACCCATTTTGACAATTCCTCTATGAATTCGAAGTCATTTCCTCCCATTCCTCCAATGCTATACCGCAGATCGAGGATAACACAGAACACTCCAAGCTCCCTTTTTTCATACTTCGGTGCAAATTTTCGATACTCAACCATACTACGGACTCAAAATCCTTAGGCGCCACACTTTAGCTTTTGAAACCACTAGAACCATTATTGAGAGTCACCCACTCTTACTTGTTCCCGAATATAATCAACTCCAAGGCTTTGCTAGCACATGAACACCCTCTCAAAGAAGCACCCGGCTAAATCACTTTCCTTGTAAATCACGTCTACACGAAGCATAAACTCTGCGTCTTCTCAAAGCTTGAACATGAGTCAATAAGGCCAATTATAGCACACATTCCTCAAATCCTTTGCTCAAATTACCACCAATATTCTCCTTCCTTAGTCGTAATAACCCACCAATATGCCGATAACCAGAAATCTCGCAAGTAGACAACCATGCAATCCCATCATAGGCGGTGGGACTCTCCCACTTAGCTTGGAGCCACTTATTACATGACTCTGGAACCTACCAAGATTCTTTATCCCCTATTGGCATGATCTTTCCCAATCAAACCGCCAAGTTCCTCGAAATCCTTCTATTAGAATTTCATGAACACTCTGAATCACTAGCCATATTTACATATTCCATCTCTTACCGGATAGCCAGGTAAATTCTTCGTAGAAGCTTCGCCAACCACACGACTGCTACCTGCTCACAGGAGACGACCCACCTGTGTAAATTACATGCCGACATCTTCCAACATCGTTGCACTAGGTACAATTACTACCAAATCAGTAACCTATCTTGAGCCCGTGCTCATTCACCAGCTGTACAAGTCGTTCACTCCTCATGGACATCAACTAAAAGGTATGACAGTACATTCCCATCCAAAGTCATGTTGTATTCTTCTTCCTATCAAGAAACTCCTTCCCGACGTATCCAATCTCCCTCGTATAATAACCAGTATTTCAAATTAAGTCCATAGACCTAGTCACTATCCACCATGAATCCCAAATCACTCTAAGCATTTCTCAAGGCGTGTAGTCATCCTACCACAGGACCCATAGGCTACTCTGCCACTCTCCCACTTTGGTCAAACTCACTCCTTTAAGCAACTATTCGACTCTTGTTTCTCTCTCTTGGCCTTCTAGAAGTTTATCCACTGCAAGATACCTCCCACATGTCCTTCATCATCCTTCGCTAACTAGTTGTTGCCTTAAGTCAAAATCCATCTCTATAGCACTTGAACTAATAGATCGCTACCAACTCCAAACCCTTTCGAAGAACATCTTTCTCGGGCGATCAACACCAGAAACACTGATTCAATCCGGACCCACCGCACACCGCGATCTCTGATAGCCGCTTCTCCGGTGCTATTTCACACTTCTCTGCCCCGAAGGAGATTTGATGATGACCATAACACCGGCAAAATTAACACATTCGAACAAGGGCGACGACACCATGTCACTAATGGAAATTCCACCACGCTCAAAAATACCAAGTCTCGTTACTCCATGCAACGAGTAAACCTCCTTTCAAGTTATTCACTGCTTCGATGCATAGGCAAGCACCCTACCATTACACAAATACTCTGCGATAGCAACGCACAAATCATCATAACAATTAATGCCAAATGTCAAAGCCTTAGGTAGTACTGATACTGAGCTGAAACGACAAAACGGTCTTCCGCCAGGGGACGACAATAGCTCAAACAAATACGCAGGGAGAAATATCCCGCCCCACATCTGTAGTACCATTACAATTCCTAAATTCCCGATTTATAACAAGCGCTTCACGTCGCATAAGATTGAATAGGAATGAAACAAAGGCATAGGCCTCAAAGGAATCAAATCGCACGATGAGGAATCAAGAAGGGAAGTGCTCCTAACAGCCCTATAGCCTCTCGAAGATAAGTACAGACGTCTCCGTATCGATCCGCAAGACTCTACTAGACTTGCTCATGACTCGTGAGACCTAAGTGAACCTAGTGCTCTGATACCATGTTGTCACGACCCAAAATTCATTAAAGATCGTGATAGCGCCGGACACCACTGTCAGGCAAGCCAACACCAAATAGTTAATTTAGTTCTCGTTTTAATATTTTTGAAATCAAAATTTCCTTCGATTTAGTAATAAATGAAGAAATTAACAGTGTAAATAATAATGTTTTTTTAGCAAATTTCAATACTGAATAAACCATAATCATTCAAGAACCCGGTGTCACAAGTTCATGAGCATCAACTAGGAAAAAATAAAATAAAATACATCATATGTCCGGAATACAACATTGGACAGGACAGAAAAATATAAATACTCTGAAGGAGGCTCTACTAGCTGCGGATCGTAACATAAGATGCAGCTCACCTAGCCCCCATATCAACCGCGCTGCTGCGCCCACAAGGCCACTAGACATACATTTGCATGTACAACAAAATGTACAACAAGTGTAGTATGACTACGAAAACAACGTGTACCCAGTAAGTATCCCGTCCAACCTCGAAGAAGTAGTAACGAGGGGTCGACTCCGACACTTACTATGGGCTATAAATAAAATACCAATGATATGATTTAAACATGGGTTATATATAAAACGGTTGTAAGCTCATTATTTTGAAGTAAATAAATAATTCTTTTATAATTAAGAAATCTCCAAATTCATTTCTCATCTTTTAATAGTTTATCTCAGGCCAATGAGGCAATATCATTTATTATGAATTCCAAAGCAATCAATTCAGTCATGCACAAATCATTCCGAGGTCGTACGACCCGATCCCACGTATACACATATACGGAGCACTACCAAGGGCCGAACGGCCCGAACCAACGTATAAAAATAGACTGTGCACTGCCGAGGGTCGAGCGGCGCAAACCGTAGATGCATCTATTTAACCTGCCGAGGCAAACGGCCCGCTACTACGAGAGTAGTGGGAATTTACCCCGCTCGCTAATTGCGATGCGGTTACACATAAAATTTCTCAAATAATTATTATTAATATTATTTAATCCTTTGTAACATATGAAATCCAATGAAAACTTTCAAGTCCCGAAATCCTCAATTTCAACTCTTTTCAAGGCATTTAATAAGTATAATCGATCTAAATTCCTTTCAAGGCAATTAAATAACAAGATTAAATAATGGTATCAGCAAATCATGGTGTAAATCTAGAACAACCCGAACATAGGCATAATTAGTAGCTACGTACGGACTCTCATCCCCTTGTACGTACGTAGCCCCCACACATAGAAACATGTATTAATTTAGTTCACCTATGGGGTTAATTCCCTCTTACAAGGTTAGAAAGGAGACTTATCTCGCTCCAAAGTTCCATAACCGGTTCCCAAGCCCTTCCGACAACTCCAACCGATGCCCAACACTCCAAAACTAGTCAATAAATGAGAAAATCCATAAATATATACTCTAATACTCATTACTATCCTAATTACAACAATTCCTTACTCCGCTTGAAAAGTCGATAAAATCACCCTCGAGCCCACGTGCCCGGATTCCAAAAATTTTCGAAGATAAACTTTACCCATAACCCCACGAATATTCTCAATTCCATACCTAAATTCGTGGTCAAAATCCAAAAATACCAAATTCTAGGTTTTCTACCAAAACCCCTCAATTTCTACAAATTTCCTTGCTCAAATCCTTATAGAATCCATGTATTTAACTTGCAATAGGTGAGAATCACTTACCTTGTGTTGCTTGATGAAAATCCCCCTTTGAATCTCTCCCAAATCGCCCCAACCAAGTGAAAAATGGCCAAGTCCCATTTTTTTTATTATAAAAACACTTCTATCTAGCGAGCTTCGGCACCTACGGACCAACACCCGCTTCTACGGCTCTGCAGGTTCGGTCAAAATCCCGCTCCTATGGCCCTCTTCCGCTTCTGCGCCCATTTCTTCGCTTCTGCGCTTGCGCAGATGCGGCCAAGACTCCGCAACTGCGGTCCTTCTCCTCACTGCCCCGCTCTGCTTCTACGACTTCTAGGCCGCTTCTGCGGCTCTGCACCTACGGCCAAAACCTCGCAGGTTCGGTTACACCAGATATCAGCTGCCTCAACTCTTTCTCAAATTCCAAATTCGATCCGTTAACCACCCGAATTCCACCCGAGCCTCATGGGACCTTGTCCAATTATACCAACCAGTTCCAAAACATAACACGGACCTGATCGAGGCCTCAATCACATCAAACAACGCCGAAACCATGAATTGTGCCCCAATTCAAGCTTTATGAACTTTAGAACTTCAAAATTCAACGTTCGATGCCGAAACATTTTAAATCACGTCCGATTGACCTCAAATTTTGCACACAAGTCACATTCGACATTACGGACCTGCTCCAACTTTCGGAATCGGAATTCAACCCCGATATTAAAAAGTCCACTTCCGGTCAAACTTTTCAAAAATCTTCAAATTTCTAACTTTCGCAAAATGACCCCAAAATGACCTACGGACCTCCGAATCCACTTCTGGACGTGCTCCCAATACCAGAATCACCATACGGAGCTATTCCCAGACTCGCAATCCCAAATGGACATCGATAACATTGAAATGCACTTCAACCAAAATTTATGAAATTCTTCCAAAATGCCAACTTCCACAATAGGCGCCGAAATGCTTCCAGGTCATCCAAAACCCAATACCAACATACGCTCAAGTCCAAAATCATCATACGAACCTGTTGGAACCTTCAAATCCTGATTCTGAGGTCGTTTACTCAAGAATCCAATCTCAGTCAATTCTTCCAACTTAAAGCTTTCAAAATGAGAACTTTCTATCCAATTCAACTTCGAACTTCCTGAATTTCAATTCCGACCACGCGCACAAGTTGTAATACCTGAAGTGAAGCTGCTGATGGCCTCAAATCACCGAACGACACACTAGAGCTCAAAACGAACGGTCAAGTCGTTACACGTTGAGTCTTCCACTTAACTTGTCTAATTAATTTGTCCGGTTTATTGGTTGACAGGGTTAATATTAGTCGTAGACGTCTCCCGAAGTACTACTTGTCAATTTAAGCTAACCTAACACTTATATTCCTATGGAATTAGGATTAACAAGAACGCATTAATAATTCTTGTATAGTAACCAAGCAACGCGATTAGGTATATTCCTATCCTAGCCGCAAATCCGTTCCTGATGCTCGAGTTCAAGATCTTGCTCTATTTAATCTTATATGCAATCTAAAATTCCCTCTCCTGAGTTTAATCCTAGATTCGTAGATAGTATTCAATAGGTGATTAAGAAATCAAATAATTAAGCACAAGATTTAATAAATATACCAATATAATAAAATAATAAGAATAATTCAAGCTTCAAACTACAACGTTCATGCAACACCCAAAACTCTAGAACTAATAAACTATGAAATTATGGGAAGAGAAGAGAAGAAAAACTAGTTAGGAGCCTCCTCCAAGCGTGGTATGTGCTCTCCCTAGGTCTAAAGTATGTCCCAAAAGTCCCTTAAAATAACATTTTACATGTATTTATACCAAGTATGGTCGGGCCCAACCGAAACCACCTTCTCCTATGCGAAATAGGATTCTGGCTCTGTGAAATTTGCTCAAGCGCGTGGCATGGGGCTACACGTCACGCGGGGTGGTAGTGGGGAACTTCAGAGAGCGTGCAAAATTGAGAGCAACAAAAATTGTACAGGCGCGATGCCCCACACGGTGCACCACGCGCTGTAACAGTGCATTTTTCTCAGAGTCCGGTTTTTTTCTTGCTTTTTGATATCCATACGTGGTTCTCGACCCCCAAACGCGATCCTGGCTTAATCCTTTAGGCTTTTACTCAGACTTCAACGCTCTAATTAGCTCGATTTCATTCCATAACATCTACATAGATCAAAATTACTCCTATAAGGCATAAAACATGTAATTAGTGCAACACACTAGAGATTAAAGCTCAAACTCAATTAAAGTGTAGTAAATTAGAGTGTGATAAGCGACTAATATACGCTATTATATCCTACCATCAATGTGTAAGGAATTTGTTATGCATGTTCATGTACATGTGAATCTTGTCTATCTGCTTTTTGTGTGATATGGACTGGTAGCACATGAGTTATCCATGCAGTTGAGATATGATAGCATGTGAGTTATCCGTGCGGTTGAGATATGATAGCACATGAGTTGTCCGTGCGATTGATATATATGGAACGTGAGTTATCCGTATGGTTGTTATTTATGGCATGTGATTTGTCGCATGTGGATAAGGATCTATCCCCATAGGGTCACCCTCTCTTATGTTTCTCTCTTGATAGTGTACACGCGATATGAGGGAACTTGATCGGTGTTTGGTTATTGCATTCTTGTCTACTGGAAATTTCCTTGTATGTATGCAGTTTTATGTGCATATCTTCTCTATATGCTGGATTGTTAACTGATACGGAGCTTGGCACATTATCTCTTGTGCACCAAGGTGACTTTATCTGTGTTTTCATGATTTGATGATATTATTGTTGTGTACGTGTAAAAATTTATAAACAGAACTCGGCGATGTTAATTATTATACTTGTTAAGTACATGGGGTCAGTTGTACTTATTCAATATTCTGTACTTAATTGTGCAGATCCAGGTGTTAGACCGAGCCGAGAGCCGCTGTGATTGTGGTGTGAGTTGCCTAGAGGTGAGGTAGAGTTGCATTTCAACCGCAGTCTTGGCATCTCTTTCCATCTCAGTTGTTGTTATTATTTAAAAATATTTTTATTTTACATTTCTAGACTTGTACTTCTATTATAGAGATCATGACTCTGTATTACTAGTTCTGGGGAATTTTATATTTAACACAATTATTTATGTCAGTTAGCTTTGGATTTATCTTATTTCTGTTAGTTCTGTTATTATGTTCCACTTTTGTTATGTTCGGCTTGCCTAGCAAGTTAAGCCCCATAACGATCGGTTGGTGGGTTTGGGTCGTGACAAGTTGGTACTAGTGCCCTATGTTCATAGGTACTATAGGTCATGAGCAAGTTTAGTAGAGTCTTCCGGATTGGTAAGGAGACGTCTGTACTTATCTTCGAGAGGCTACTTAACCGTTAGGAAAACTTTACTTTCTTGCATTCTTGTCATGCGGATTTGTTTATTTCGAAGTTTGAACCTTTACTCTTTTACTCTCTTATAGATGGTGAGGATACGTTCAGCTAGATCAGATCAGCAGGCACTAATGCCTCCATTAAGAGCCGTGAGAGGTCGGTGCCGAGGTGGGGTTCGCACTACAGCTAGAGTAGCATTTGTGGAGCCACCAATTGCTCCAATGGAGGAGCAGGTTTTGGATATTGTTGAGCCGATGGGACCAACTAAGACACCGACGCTACCTATTGCTATAACGTGTATTCAGGAGACCTTGGCCCAGATCTTGAGTGTGTATACAAGCTTCGCTTAAACAGTATAATACCAGTTGCACCAGCTACCTCATAGGTTGGGGGAGGAGCACAGACTCTCGCCGCCCGTACACCGTAGCAGCTAACTTAGGGTTATCAAACACAAGGGATTTTGCCAGTGCAACCAGATATTGTAATGGATACGGGGTTGGATCATCTTTGATTGATGAGGAGCAGAAGAGGTTAGAGCAATTCCAGATACTTTGCCCTCCCTAGTTTAGTGGAGGATGCTCAGAGATTGTTGTCAGTGTCATCAAATTCTGTGCACAACAGGTCTTGTGGACTTTAATGGAGTCGACTTTACTATTTTTCAGCTGACGGGGCCAGCATATAGGTGGTGGCATACCTAGGAGTCAAGCAGTCTAGTTGGCGCGAAACCACTTACATGGAATCAGTTCTCAGTTCTCTTCTTAGAGATGTTTGTCCCATAGAGTCGCAGAGAGGAGTTGCGTAGGGAGTTTGAGCATCTACGCTAGTGTCATGACCAAAAATCTCTCCGAAAGAGTCGTGATGGCACCTAGTCTCTAAACTAGGTAAGCCTAACATTAGCAGAAATAATATGAATATTCACTAATTTCAAATTATATAACTCTGAACACTTACAATTCCCAAAACTGGTGGTACAAGTCATAAGCCTTTTCTAAGAGCAGTTATACAAAATAATTACATCACTGCTCCAGAACAAAAGGAACAAATGGAAATAAGTACAAATGAAGGGGACTCCGAGGCCTGCGAACGCAGCAGTAGGTTTACCTTGAGTCTCCACCGGGATGATCCGCGCAACTACTAACGATCAAACACCTGGACCTGTACAAAAAAAATGTACAGAAGCGTAGTATGAGCACACCACAGCGGTGCCCAGTAAGTATCAAGACTAACCTCGGTGGGGTAGTGACGAGGAACAGTCAAGACACCTACCAGTCAAATAAATTGAACAGAGTATAATGATGAACTATCAAGATAAAATTAAAAAAGTAATATCAATAGCAGGGAGAAATCCAACTACAAATAGTAGAGACAATAAAGGGAAACACGGATAGTAATGAACGATAATCAAGTAAATTAACACCAACATAACTGGGACACAGACAAGTAAGAATATGTTCAAATAAAGAAGGCGTTGCTAACTCATTCAATCACATCATTTCTAATACGCAATTTCGATCATCTCAATCCTCGATAGCCCATGTCATAATATCAAGTTCCACACCTTTAGTACACACGGCACTTTGTGCCCACATATCTCTATCTCGCTTTACACAACATCATCCTCTTGCCACTCAGTACATAGGGTCCATAACCAATGCAATAAAGATGTTCAAGGAGTCTCATTTATATAACATAAAGTAGAGTACGACTTCTAAACCAATCAGGAAATCAACAAGAAAAGATAGAAGTTGTTTTTAGAAATCATTCGAATAAAGAAAATACCTTTTTTAAATAAAAATACAACACCAAACGAACTATTGCATGTAATATAGGATTTTAATAAAATTAAAACTTAGTAGAAATTCCCTTTAATTAAGATTCAACATCGTCAGGTTAAGGAAGGATTTATTCAGAAACTAATTGAAATAAACCATAATATTTATAGGAATTTGAATTATTGAAAGGTGTGTATATATATACACGGTGGGTTCAAATTTGAAAGTCATTTATAGCAACGTAATACTAATAACTTTACTTGAAAATCACGATATTACTAATAACCTAACAGGACAGGAGGAAATGATTCAACGTAGTAAATTTACTTTGAAAACTAATTCGCCAGAATAATAGTTTCAGAGAAAGAATTCAAGGAACAACGGCAAGCCAACAACTAAATGCCAATAACCCGACCCTCAAAACTCAGTGAAACCAGAAATACAAATCGTCAAAATTTAAAATAAATGGACTAGGGTCTTCTCAGTATTCAACTATAACCAAATCCTAAATGGAACGTAAAACCACCGAATAACTTGTACAATCACGAGGAATACATAAACACATATATCTATTGATGCGGCGCGCATCCCGATCCCACCAATCCTCCCTTATTCTTCCGTAACAATTACAATGAAAGTAAATAATATATATTTGTTGCGGCGTGCAATCCGAACCCACCAATCCTCCCTTATTCCTCCTTTACAATTACAATAAGAGTAAATAGTATATATATCACCATATCAGTAACAACATGATCATTCACCCTTATTACTCCTTGTTGTGGCGTGCAACCCGATCCCACCAATCCACCCTTATTACTCCTCAATATATATATCACCCTTATTCCTCCTGTTGTGGTGTGCAACCCGATCCCACCTGTCCACCCTTATTACTCCTTGTTGCTGCGTGCAACCCGATCCCACCAGACAACATCAATTCTCCTTTATTCCTCCCTAACATATCAACAACCAAACATAGTTTAAAATTAACAACAACAACAATTCAACCACCCAATTACAAAGATTTCTACCACCAAGAGTATGAGTACACGGCAACAAGAGAATCACGGAAAAAACAAGAAGCACAATAACCTTTACAAAAACAACAAGACATATAAGGCACGTGATAACTACACCGGCAACCACAACAACTTAGACACATATCATGTAGGCACGGGGTCATAGAGGAATTTCATAATTAAGAATAACAAACAATAAGGAGGACAATTACTCCAATTAAAGCAATTAAGGGCCAAGTAACAAGTAAGAATCAGAGTAAAGTTAAAAACATTGTATGGAGCATATAGAGGTAAAACAAGCAATTAGGAAACACAATTATATCGGAAAACTTCCCACTCAAATGAACGTAAGGACCTAATAACCCTAAAGGCCAACTTTCCACAAATAAGTCCATGCATACACTCGTCGCCTCGCGTGCACGTGCTACAATTAGCATAGAAGAGTCAAATCCTAAGGGGGAGTCCCCCACACAAGGTTAGGCAAGATACTTACCTCAATCCGGCCAATTCATTACTCAATTTAGCTTTTCCTTTACCAATTCACCAACGCTCGGCTCAATCTAGCCAAAAATGACTTGAATACATCAAACAATGCAAGAGAAAACAATTTCAATTAACAAAACTATGATTCTTACACAATTTGCAAAAAGTCAACAAAAGTCAACTCCCCGGGCTCGCACCTCGAAACCCGACAAAATTTATAAAAACCGAACACCCATTTCGCTACGAGTTCACCCATACAAAATTTATCAAATTTTGATACCATTTGGTCCGTCAAATCATCATTTTACATTTTTGAAAGATTTCACAACTTTCCCAAAATTTTATTTAGATTCTCATGAATTTGATGTTAAATCTAAGATATAATCACAAAATATAGTTGGAAATTGATTAGAGACACTTACGCAGTTACTTGGTATGAAAATTGTTTCTCAAAATCTCCTCACCTCGGAGTTAGGGTTCAAAAATATGAAAATGAGCAAAAACTCGGAATACCCAGCTTTTAGCAGGCTGCAGATTTCGCATTTGCGACACTGGGCTCGCAAATGCAAATTCGCAAAATCGAAGAAAGCTTCGCAAATGCGAAGCCTAGAATAATACTGTCTTCATAGCAAATGCGACAGGGAGTTCGCAAATGCAAACTCTGAGGGCTTCGCAAATGCGGGATTTCCTTCGCAAATGCGACCCAGTCCCCAGTAGCCCAGGTTCGCAATTGCGATGACTACCTCGCAATTGCGGTAGTTGCAATTGCGACCAGAACCTCGCAAATGCGAGAATACCAAAACCAGCATACATAAAGATTAACAAAACACTCCGAAGCTAATTCGAAATTCACCTGAGTCCTCGGGGTTCCAAACCAAACACTCCCATAGGTCTGAACATATAACACAAACTCGCTTGCGCAATCGGAACACCAAAATAACCTCTAGAACCACAAATCGGATGCCAAAACACATGAAAATCACTATGAACTTCAAGAACTTCTAGAATTGCAACCAAGCGCCCGAACCATATCAAATCAACTCCAAACGACACCAAATTTTCCAAGCAAGTCCCAAATGACATAACGGAGATATTCCAACTTTCGGAATCGCATTCTAACCTCGATAACACAAAAGTCAACTATAGGTCAAACCTCTTATTTTCCAAACTTCAACTTTTCCAACTATCGCCGAAATGCCTTAAATTACCCTACGGGCCCCCAAATCCAAATCCGAACGCACGCCTAAGTCCAAAATCATCATACAAAGCTACTGACATCATCCAAAATTCATTCCGGGACTGTTTACTCAAAAGTCAAGTTTCGGTCAAACTCTCACCACTTAAGCTTCAAAAGCTAGATTTCTTTCTTCCAATTCGACTTCGATTCATCTGGAAACAGAATCCAACCATGCACGCAAGTCGATACTCAAAATATGTAGCTTCTCGTGACCTCAAAATGCCGAACCAGATGCAATTGCTCAAAACGACCAGTCGAGTCGTTACAGCTAGGAGGGCATGATAGTGACCCAGTACTAGATGAGATTCATGGAGTTGGCACGTCATGTAGTTGTTTTGGTCTCTACTGAGATGGAGAGGAGCAGGAGGTTCATTGATGGCCTCAACAATGGTCTTCAATATGGTTTGGCCCGAGAGGCTAAGACATGTGCTAGATTTGACCAGGTGGTTGAGATTGCTAGGCGCTTGGATCATGGTCGCATGCTTGAGTGAGAAGAGCCGGAGACCAAGAGGCCCCATGGTTTAGGTTGTTTTGGTGGTGCCTTGTCTGGAGGCCAATCACATCATATCAGAGGTTTTCCTTTTAGGCCTGCTTAGGCAGCTCGTCAGTTTCTTCGTGGTTCATCAATTAGGCATAGTTCATGTAGTGCTTACCTAGTCATCATTATTTAGCGTGCTGTTGGTATTCTTATCGTGCTCCATTTGCTCAGGGTTCCACAGGCATTTATTCAGGGTTTCAGGGTGAGTCGAAGGGCCAGCAGCCTTGTCAGAGGAAGGGTCAATTCGAGTGTGGAGACTTGAGTCATTTTAAGAGGCATTGCTCGAGACTTCTGAGTGGTGTCCCATATTAGAGCATGCAACTATGGTTTCAACACCAGTATCTACACAACCCACATAGCCAGCTAGAGGTGGGACTCGGTCTGTTTGAGGTTGCCCCATAGGGGGAGATCAGTCAGGTGGTGGGCATGATCGTTGCTATGCATTTCCATCCAGGCCAGAGGTAGTTGCTTCCGATACCGTGATCACAAGTATTGTTTCAATGTTCCACATGGATGCCTCCATGTTATTTGACCTTGGTTACACTTATTCTTATGTGCCATCATATTTTGCTCGTTATTTGGATATGCCTTAGGAATCTCTTGATATTTCTATTGATGTATCTGCATAGGTGGATGATTCTATTATGGTAGATCGTGTATATTGGTCTTGCATGGTTACTATTAGGGGTTATTAGACTAGAGTTGATCTTTTATTGCTCAGTATGGTTAATTTTGAGCTAATTTTGGGGATGGATTGGTCATCTCCGTACTCTACTATTCTTGATTGCCACGCTAAGACCGTGATGTTGGCTATGCCGGAGTTACTGAGGCTAGAGTGATTTAATTTTTAAAAGCTAAACGGATGTTTGAGAAGGGGTGTTTGGTGTATTTGGCCTTCATGAGAGATGTTAGTGATCATACTTATCCTTTTGAGTCAGTTCCAATAGTGAGGGAGTTCTCAGATGTGTTTCCTATAGACTTGCCGGGCATGCCACCCGACATGGATATTGATTTTGGTATTTATCTGGTGCCGGGCACTCAACCCATCTCTATTTCACCATATCGCATGGCACTAGCGAAGTTGAAGGAATTGATGGAACATTTACAGGAATTGCTTGACAAGGGTTTCATCAAGCCTAGTGTGCCACCTTGGGGTGTACCAGCACTATTTATGAAGAAGAAATATGGTTCTATAAGAATGTGCACTGGCTACAGGCAATTGAACAAGGTTACCATTCAGAACAAGTACTCACTACCGCGTATTGATAATTTATTTGACCAGCATCAGGATGCTAGGGTATTCTTGAAGATTGACTTGAGATCGGGGTACCATCAGTTGAAGATTAGAGCTTTAGATATTCCTAAGACAGTTTTTTGGACCCGTTAAGGGCATTAGGAGTTTTTGGTGATGTCTTTTGGACTGACCAATGCCCTAGGAGCTTTCATGCACTTGATGGACATCGTGTTTCAACCTTATCTAGATTCCTTCATTATTGTGTTTATTGATGATATTTGGTGTATTCGTGTAGTCGGGAGGAGCATGAGCAACACTTGAGGATTGTGCTCAAGTCTTTAAGGGAGAAGAAGCTATATGCCAATTTCTCCAAGTGCAAGTTTTGTTTAGATTCAGCAACATTCTTGGGTCACCAGAGTCTTCAACATCTACTCGAGGAAAAAGATTTCAACTTGATACAACAGAGGTGGTTGGAGCTATTGAAAGGCTGATCAACATTCTTTATCCTCTAGGAAAGGCCAATTTGGTGGCCGACGCCTTGAGTAGGATGGTAGAGAGCATGGGCACTTTTGCTTTTATTCCAGTTGGGGAGAGAGTGTTAGATTTTGATGTTCAGGCTTTGGCCAACAACTTTGAGGTTGGATATTTCTGGGCCTAGCAGGGTTCTTGCTTGTGTTGTATCATAGTCGCCTTTTTTGAACGTATTAAGGTGCGTCAGTCAATGATGATCCCCATTTGCCCGTCCTTAGGGACATGGTGCAGCATGGTGATGCCAAGGAGGTGACAATTGGTGTTGATGGTGTATTGCGGCTTCATGGCCAGATTTTTGTGCCTAATATGGATGGGTTGCGGTAGATGATTCTTGAGGAGGCCCATAGTTTGTTGTATTCCATTCATCCGAGTGACGCGAAGATGTACCACGATTTGAGGTAGCATTATTGGTGGCAAAATATGAAGAAAGATATTGTTGAGTATGTTGCACAGTGTTGTTTTAACTGTCAGCAAGTTAAGTATAAGCATCAAAGACCTGGTAGTGGAAATGGGAGCGTATCACTATGGATTTTATGGTTGGGCCGCCATAGACCTTGAGGAGATTCGTTGATGCGTGGGTCATTGTAGACACACTGACCATGTCTGCACACTTCATTCCAGTTATGACTGCCTACACTTCAGAGCAACTGGCTCGAATTTATCTTAGAGAGGTTTTTCGCCTACATGGTGGTGCCGATGTCTATTATCTTGGATCGAAGCACCCAATTTTCTTAACATTTTTGGAGAGTCGTGCATTGTGAGTTGGGAACAGAGGTTGAGCTGAGTACGACATTTCATCCCTAGATTGATGGACAGTCGCATTATTCACATCTTGGAGGACATGTTTCGAGCCTGTGTCAATGATTTTGGGGGCCACTGGAATCAATTCTGCCGTTAGTAGAGTCTGCCATAACAACAGCTACCAGTCGAGTATCCATTTGGCTCCATATGAGGCCTTATATGGGAGGCGATTTTCTTCTCCGGTTGGTTGGTCCGAGCTTGGGGAGGAAAGTTTGTTGGGCAATGATTTGGTCCGTGATGCTTTGGAGAAGGTGAAATTAATTCAGGAGCGGCTTCGTACAACATTGTCAAGGCAGAAGAGTTATGCTGATAGGAAGCCTCGTGATGTGGCATTCATGGTAGGTGAGAAGGTTCTACAAAGAGTTTCCCTCATGAAGGGTGTGATGAGGTTCGAAAAGAAGGGCAAGTTGAGCCCTCGTTATATTGGTCCTTTTGAGATGTTAGAGAGAGTTGAAGAGGTAGCCTATAAACTTGCCTTGCCACCTAGTCTATAGGGAGTTCATCAGTGTTTTATGTTTCCATGCTCCAAAAGTACTATGGGGATCCATCACATGTATTAGATTTCAGCACAGTGTAGTTGGACAAGGACTTGACTTATGATAAGGAGTCTCTGGCCATTTTGGACCGGCGGGTTCGAAAGCTGAGGTCGAAGAACATAGCATCGGTAAAGGTTCATTGGAGAGGTCAGCCAGTCGAGGAGGCTACTCGGGAGACAGAGCAGGAGATGCGGAGCAGATATCTCCACCTTTTTGATACCCCAGGTATGATTCTAGACTCGTTCGAGGACGAACCTTTGTTTAAGAGGGGGAGAATGTAACAACCCGACCGATTATTTTGTGTATTTTAGCCCCGTTCCCCTATTTGATGCTCCCCGTATGTGTGTTTGTTGTTATGTGACTTACGAGGATGGTTGGATTGGGTTTGGGAAGGTTTTGGAGTGAATTGGAATACTTAGTTGCACGGTTAGAAGCTTAAGTTATAAGAGACCGAGGTTGACATTTGTGTAGACGACCCAAAATGGTATTTTGATGGTTCCAATAGGTTCGTATGTCCATATTTGGAGAGGTTCCTAAGTAGAATTGGTTTTCTTTAGCGAAAGTTGGCAATTTGAAGGTTTAAAAGGTTCATAGGTTTGACCGGGCAGTCATTTTGATGTTATCAGATTTGGATTTTGGTTTTGAAAGTTGGAGTAGGTTCCTTTTGTCATTTGGAACTTGTGTACAAAATTTGGATTCATTCCGGATTGTTTAGGCTTGAATCAAACACTTGGTTTGAAGTTTGAATGTTCTTGAACTTAAGAGAAGTTCTATTTTTGGTTTGGATTTTGATTCGTTGTTGTGGGGTTACCGTAAGTGTATGAAGGCTTTGGTTAGGTTCGGAAACTGATATGCCTTTTCTAAGTGAGAAAAATGGGGGGTTTTGGCAAAAAATTTCTAAGATGAAAAATGAGCATTTGAACCCCGATCATAGTCAGAATTGGATGTATCTTGTATGGATGGACTCATATTCAAATGGGTTTTCGGGATTTGTGACTTTTGTCGAACTTCGGGTTGAAAGCCTGGGTTGACTTTTTGGGTTTATTTTGTGTATTTGTACAAACATCGAAGCTTTATTGTTTGTGTTTGTTTCCTATAACTTTATTTATTATTATTGAGTTATTTTTGGCTATATACGAGCCGTTCAGAGGTCGATTCGTGATGGAAGAGATTTCTAGAGTATTGATTTGCTTGCATGAGGTAAGTGACTTACCTAGCTTTGTTGAGGCACTAGTTTCCT
The DNA here is from genome assembly GCF_001879085.1 of Nicotiana attenuata. NCBI lineage: Eukaryota > Viridiplantae > Streptophyta > Magnoliopsida > Solanales > Solanaceae > Nicotiana > Nicotiana attenuata. Next base: position 156,137 of record NW_017672187.1, read on the forward strand.
GAGTTATTAGTGATGGCTATGTGTTATGGGTGGCGCACATGTGAAGGGTTGAGCCCATGTGCATGCACCGAGATATTATTCATGCTCGGTATAGTGCTTAGGCTATGATATGCCTTGAATTGATTGCTAAGCTGCATGCTATTATGCTTATGATTGTACCCCTTTGTGAGCTATTTTAATCATATTTGAGGTTACATACTCATTAATCTCCTGATTGAACATGAAAAGTGCTACTTTCGTGATGTAATTTCTTGTTGAGCTATTGTAGCGCACTACGCACATGCATACACCTTAGCATATCACTTATACCAGTCCATGAGTATGTGATATGATATCTATTGTTCATGTACATGTAAATCTTGTATATATGCTTTCTATGTGATATGGACTGGAGTGATAGCATGTGAGTTGTTTGTGCGGTTGTGGTATGATAGCATTTGAGTTGTCCATTTGGATTCCTGGTATGATAGCATGTGAGTTATCCGTGCGATTGAGATATGATAGCACGTAAGTTGTCTGTGTGGTTGATATATATGGCATGTGAGTTGTCTGTGCCCTTGTTATTTATGGCACGTAAGTTGTCCGTGTAGCGTGTGGATAAAGATCCATCCCCCTAGGATCACCCTCTCATATTTCTCTCTTGATGGTGTACACGCGGTATGAGGAAAATAGATAAGTGTTTGGTTATTCCATTTCTTCTCTACTGGCTATTTCCTTGTATGTATGCAGTTTTATGTTCATATCTTTTCTATATGCTAGATTGTTAACTGATACAGAGCTTGGCACATTATCTCTTCTGCACCAAGGTGACTTTATCCGTGTTTTAATGATTTAATAATATTATTGATGTTTACTTGTGAATATTTATGAACTGAGCAGGTTATTAGTGATTATCATTGATAATTCTTGCCTCTATTACCTCGCCGAGGTTGGTTGTGATACTCGCTGAGTATATGAGCTTGGTTATACTCATACTACAATCTGCACTTAATTATGCAGATTCAGGTGATGGACCGAGCCGAGAGCTGCCGTGATTGTGCTGTGGCTTGCCGAGACACGAAGTAGAGCTGCATTTCGACGATAGGCTTTCGCGTCTCTTTCCATCTCAGTTACTGTTGTTATTATTTTGATAGTATATTTATTTTGCATTTCCAGACTTGTACTTTTATTTTAGAGCTGTATTTTTGCTATGAATCTGCCGAAGTCTACATTTATTAAAAATCATCAGTGATAACAAGATAGGGTCTTTCATTTTGTTAAGAAAATAGGTTTGAAATATATAAGTGACCAAGCATTAAAGGGTTTAAAGTGTAGAATTTTTTATTTTGTTCTTTTACCTATGAGCCTTGGTTTGCCTACATTTCTAAAAAGATCAATGTATCAAAATATCGAATAACAAAGTTGGTCATTCATATATATATATATATATATATATATATATATATATATATATATATATATATATATATATACACGAAATAACAAAGAACAACGAATGGGTTTAAAATAAATAAGGGAGAGGCTGGACTCTTGACAATTGGGTTGGTAAGCCTAACTAGACCCAGCGAGATTTAGATCAAGCGGCAGACTCCATCATGCGGACAAGGGAGCAGGCTGAATTTGAATTTCGGCCTGAGTTCCCAATGGAACTCAGTAGGCCCAATTTTGAAACATGCATACAAAAAAATAATGTGGTGAGACAAATTTCATTTTTATTAATCTTATGAGGATTAATAGGAGTTTGTGATTAAATGCTTAGAGTTAATCCTTGTTTATTGATAAAATTCTCTTGTAGACCTCTGGCATTTCAGAGTTCACGAGGTTCTCATGGACCCGAGCAGTGCTTGTGTCAGGGAGGGTGCCTTATCCATAGACCAAGTTTCATACCCAAATACCATTAATCACCTATCTAATCTTCCTCAAAGGCTTAAACACAAATAAAAGAATCAATAAGAGTAATTTCATATTGGCCAAGATACAATAGTATATGTAAAAGTCATGGTAAACCCCTCAAAGGTTTGAACACACAAAAAAAATTCAACGACTGTGAACAAGTAGGATGATATAGTTCATCATCAAAGCCCAAAGAACAACCCAAGCATAGGGTGTAAGGACAGGGCACTACAGTAGGCATGAAGTCACTGTGGGGGTATAATCAAGCAAGATTATAGGGCACGTGTAGCCAAGTGAACATACATATGCCTCTTCCCTTGTCCCTTTTGGCTCAGAAGTGTTAACAGACAAGTATCATACAGAGAGGAGAACACATATATATATATATATATATATATATATATATATATATATATATATATATATATATATATATTTTGTGGGCTCCACTAAGAGTTTAGTGTTTCAGAATTCCTCTAAGTAAGTTCTGATTATAAAGGATAATTCATACATACTTCTAAAAGCTTCAGCAAACATACATCTCATTAAGGTGTCATTACTTTAACAGTTAGGCTAACAAGTCACAACACTATATCATCTAGATATGCAAACAGGTTCACTAGCAAAATTTAGTGCATGAATCTGTATAAAGGTTATTACAATATCATGTCTCAGCTTAAAAGTTGGAATCAATTAACAAGAATATATTATTAGGGACAGTCTCCTATGGACGATCACTCACTAAACTCAAACCAATTCAGCATCACAAAAAGATCAGGGCTATGACAGGTTAACACATAAATGCATGGGTAGACTTCTTCAAGCTAATGTATAATATACTCTGTGGACACAACAGTACCGTCATAACAGGCATGAACTCAGGTATAGAAATTAAGAAGAGTCATTTGATTATCATGACACAGAGAGTTTCATGTGTTTTTATCATAGGACTTAAACAAGCATGAGATGGCAGATGTCAAAACTCACCACAGAGATCTATCTTAATCAAATTATATTCAGACCCGAGTTCATGTTCTCTAACACATTAACAAGGTTCAATACGTGGTTTCCAGTCATTAAAGAGAACACAGAGAGATTTTTCTATTACATTGACATGAGCAGGATACTAATTAGACCCAAACGAGCTATCATAAGGGCAGGAACTGGATCAAAACAGCAGAACATCACAACACAATGTGGCAGGTATTGGTAGTATTTCAAAAGAAGTTTAGAAGCCTAATTTTATTCCAATCGCTTGGTTAACAGAAAAGATTATATACAACATTATCAGCATAAGATCTAGATCAATTAATCATGAGGCTCCGTAGGGTCTAAGGGTAACAACAATATAGCTATATGGATTACTTAGTGCGCAGAACAGGTAAGATATCAGCAACAAATCTATTAACTAAACTTATTAAAGTAGACAGGTCGAACATAACATGAACTGCTAGGAAATCCATTCATAAGATCAGCAAGCAGGAGGATCAAGTTATCATAGAGGTCTTAAATCTTAACAAACACTATGTAGAGATCAAGGATATGGTTCAGTTAACTTAGTTGACATGATAGTGCTCATAAGATTGTTGTTTAACTAGCAGGAGTGAGTTATGCACAAAATAACCACAAAGTTAACTTTTTTTTAATCACAGAAGCTTAGCAAGGTTAATTATAAGGATATCACTTAAAGAGTCATTGAATCATGAAATATGAGTCAATAGCACATATTTAATGATAGTTTTAATACAACATAACTTAATCAGAACATTCCTAGTTTAAGAGAGAAAATAACATATTAAGATGGGACATAACAAATACGACCTTTCATTACTAATATCTAATATAAACAACAAAGAATAAGCTAAGTAATCATCAAGAACACAGAACTACATCATCAGTTAAGTGTAAATACGGGGTCAGTATATACTGACCTACTGCATGGCAGCAAATCAAGTAGAAGTAGTTCAATAGTCGTTTAGGAATCCAAACTCAAGACCACTACAGTAGTTGAACTCAAACCGGAGAATGAAAGAGAAAGAAAGCCAGGAAAATTAGAAAGTATCCCTGGACTTAGTGAGAAAACCTTAAATTTTAACTCTTTTCTCTCTTTCTTTTGTGTCTTTGATAGTATTAGATGTGTGGTAGGTATGAACATTGAATGCCCTCTTATAGTGGCATTCAAGCCACTTAGGGTTCCGATCAATTCAAAATTAGATAGTGGAAGATGACAAGTAGTGGATGATGATGGCAACATAGTTAAAAATAAGCAAGGAACAGAGGGAAAACAACGAAGAATTTTACACGGGCACGAGAATCGATCGTTTAATCAGAAAACCCATCAGACAAAGCTGTAATGTCCAGAGGCCACTACGTCTAACCTCTGGACATGAATAATGATGAAGGAATTTAGCATGCATGCTCCGAATTGAGAGGTGAAGGAAGAACAAAATATTTTCAGTTTCATACTTTAGGTCTAGGATTCGTTTTGGGGCTTTTGAATTCTAGTGATGAAAAAATAAAAAGGATCGGCTGGATTCGTGGATAAGGGACATATTGGATGATATAATATGTGACCTTTCACAAATTTGTGAAAGGTTTTTGATTGACGGAGTCGGATGTGGTGAGAGAAAGCAAAGAGGAAAGGGAAATGAGGGCAGCAGGCGGTGATGCAAATAAGTGGGGTTAGGGGTGTTTGGTAGGTTTAAAGTGAGAGATAAAATCTAGGTCGTTGGTATTTTGATCCACGACCCTTATATTTCGGATAGTAAAGATTTTTAAATTGGTTTTGATCAAAAGTCGGTAGCCATTGGATCTTTGTAATCTAATGGTTGAGATGGGGTCTGGCAAAGGCATTAAAACAAAGGGAAAATAGAGATGGATTATGCACCACTGATGAGTTAGGTCAACGGTCAACATCCTTTGTGTTTATTTTGTGAGTGTAAAGGATGGCGACGTGACACGATGCCATCGGTTTGAAGGAAATGACATGGATTGCCAACATGGGATAGAGCGGGTGGGTCTGGACCAGGTCAAGGGTGTTTGGGCTCGTGTATTTGGGGCAAAACAGTTGAAAAAGAATTTAACACCTGGCCACATTGAGTTGATTGATTAATTGCAATTGCAGCCTTTTGAGATTTTAATCCTTTTTAAAAATTAACTTAATTAATCTTATTTAAATGCAATAAAATATAATCATCAAATATATTATTAATTACTATAATTAATTAATTAAATTATTATAACACTTCATTTGTTGAATTATGAAACTAATTTCGTCTAATTAGAGTAATATAGATAATATAATAATAAATTAAAGGGTAATTTATTAAATTGATTGTAAAATCTATTTTTGAGATATAAAGGTTATTTTAATGGTTCAAATTTGTAAGAGTACTATAATTTATAGATAATTAATATCAAATTGCTATTAATTCAATAATTATAAATATTTAATATCAAATTATTTATAAGTATTATATTACTTATATTTTAGGGAAAATAGGTGTTATTGATTTAAAAATATTTTACCACATTTATTATTAATTAATAAGCATAAATTATTAAATTTTAAAACGGAGTGTCAAATTGGTCGTCAACAGCCGCGTCTCTTTGATTGGAGAAGATGAAAGAGGTTACATGCAAAGGAATTGACTTAAGGACAAATTTTTTCCCAACTCTAGGTATGTATTGCAGAGATGGTACATAGGATTGGAATGATAATGAGTTGTGAGAATAGGGGCCGAATTCTGGCTTTGAATCGTCTACATACCACGGGCTTAACGAGGATCAGGGCTCATGTAGTTCTGGAATGATGATTCAAAAAAAAGTGGCGCTTGAAAGAATTGCCCCAGTATCGTGTTATGATGATACTGCAAGATGGAACCCGAATGGCTTCACGAATTGTAGCTTGATTATGAGACTTGAAAGACTTGACGACTTTGGAGTTCTACTGATCAGATTGAGTTGGAGTTCGGATCCTTGGCTCGCTTATGAATTTGTTGTCGCTCATAGTGGTGTAACTTGGTTTGCTTCTTAAAAGAAGTTCCATGTTGTCTTGTTTGATCCTACAAAAATAGATACAGATATACCCATATATCATAGTGCAAATACGTTAAGATATTATGTAAATATGCATGAATGATGATGCATGGATGCTGGCTAGACGTTATTTGGGATATTGGGGAGATGGGGTGTTTGAATGTGAAGTGTCCGAGCTCTGGAGCATTGTTTGGGATGCCGGGGAAGGGCCTTTAAATCTGACTTGATTGTTAGCCGGGTTGTGTACCGTTTCTCAGCTATCAGGGCATTTGAATCTCCACGTAATGGGAGTATCTTCGCGCAATGGGAGTGGTTGACATTGAATTTAAAACCTCCACACTGTGGGAGTATCTCCTCGCGATGGGAGTAGTTGACTTTGAATGTAAAATCTTCGCACGATGGAAGTGTCTCTGCGCGATGGGAGTATTTGACTTTGAATGTAAAAATGCATGTAAGTTGCATAAAAACAAAGGTTAAAACATTCAAGATAAGCCAAAGAGGTAAATGAGCAAGCCCAAGAGATACTCTTGATTGCAAAATTAATTTGCGATCGTCGATCGGCGAAGCGTGTGGCGGAATTGGATGGTCCATCCTTCGATTGGCGAAGTCAGCGATAGGGTTTGCAACTATCTACTTGGAATCTACGATGTGGCGGAGTGACTGTGTGATCTGTACGAAGTGCTTCGATTGGCGAAGCGAGTGATGAAATATGTACAAAGAGCTCCAGTTGGTGAAACGGGCGGTTTGCTATATACAAGGCTCCAATTGGCGGGGCCCGCAACTTGATATGTACAAGTTGCTCTGATTGGCAGAGCAGACAATTTGATATATACGGGGCGCTTCCATTGTGTCGCAGACTTGACTCCAAAATACCTGCAAAGAATTTGAAGTTAGTTCTTAAAAATATGAGATAGTGAATTGAATAATAAAGGTGAGATAGGGGCTCATGAAATTGTAGCGGGTCCGTCATTGATCCCGGTGCGCTCTGGTATCCTTAGATTCCTATCAATCCCGTGTTCAAAGAAAATTCTTAGTTCGGGGGGGGGGGGGGGCATCGATTTGTGTTTATTGTAGACCTGACCTTGCCCCGGATCTATGGGCTATACCATGAAGTTCGGTAGGTGGAAGAGTAGAATTTCTAAAATTTGAAAATCCATTTATTTAAATGCAAAACACTATTGTTGTGGATTATGACATGTTTAGAAGTTCCTTTTGACGCGAGTATCATTTTTGCATGGCTCTGTCCTATTGATGATGATTTCCTGGATATGCCCCTAATGATGTAGTTTCTTGACATCGCGATCACGTCCTAATCTAAACAAATGCATTACAAAGGCTTTCCTAGGGTTATGATCGAACCTTTTCAGGTTGCCTATATATCTGAGTGGAATCAGGTCTGAACGTAGTTCGAAGATGATAAAATGATGAAATGAATTATGATAACTGAGCCTGACTCAGGAAGCCTATGTATCCAAATGGAATCAGGTTAAAACGTAGTTCGATTACAATAGATGCAAAGTGGTAAGAAATTTGAAATGATATGGCCGAGTCTGACTCAGACTACCTATGTATCCAAATGAAATCAGGCCAAAATGTAGTTCGATTACAATAGAGGACTGAATCCAATGTGGATTGCATATGTATCTCTGCCAAAGGAAATCAAGTCGTGGCGTAGTTCTGAATACATAAAAAATGACATATGGATTTTTTATTACAAAAGGGGGAAAGACCGGACCCTACGTAGGTTTCCTACGTGTCCTATCGTGGGAAGTCAGGTCAAGTGTTGTTCTGTTACAAGAAAACCCTAACTCTATTGTCTTCAAATATAGTATCTCTTGGCTGCGTCTAAATTGATGGGCTTCGTGCTAACTCTTCCATCCATTTCTTCTAGGATTAATGCTCCTCTCGGAAATACTCAATGGACCACATAAGGACTTTTCCAATTTGGCGCGAACTTCCCCTTGGCCTCTTCTTAAAGGGGGGGATATCTTTTTCAAACCCAGTTGCCCCTGTGTGAACTGTCGAGGTTCATTTTTCTGTTGAACGCGTTGGCCATCCTATTTTGATATAGCAAACCATGACACACTACGTCCCGTATCTTTTCATCAATGAGCATGAGTTGTTCTTGCCTGACACGTATGCATTCTGCATCAGCATCATCTAGCTTGGCTTCCTGGATAACTCTCAAAGATGGTATCTCGACTTCTGCGGGAATCACATCTTCTGTGCCATATACCAACATATATGGCGTTGCCCCAGTAGATGTCCTCTTGGTAGTACAGTAACCAAGTACGGAAGATGATATCTTCTCGTGCCAATACCTATGATTGTCCACTATCTTTTGTAAGATCCTCTTGATGTTTTTTTTCGGTTCTTCAACCGCTCCATTCATTTGTGGCTTGTATGTTGTGGAGTTACGGTGGACGATTTTTAAATTCTGGCAAATATCCCTCATGAAATCGCTGTTGAGATTGGCTGCATTGCCAGTTATGATTGACTCCGGAATTCTAAATCTACAGACGATGTTGTTACGGACGAAATCTGCAACCACCTTCTTTGTGATTGCCTTGTATGTAGAGTCTTTGACCTATTTGGTGAATTAGTTGATAGCTACCAAGATGAAACAATGCTCGTTCGATGCGGTGGGTTCTATAGGTCCAATCACATCCATGCCCCAAGCGGCAAATGGCCAAGGAGAACCTATTACATTTAAATCATTCGGCGGGACCCGGATGAAATCCCCATGATTTTGAAACCAATGACACTTCTGCACGTAGCGGATGCTATCACTTTCCATGGTTATCCAAAAGTATCCAGCTCTCAGGATCTTCTTGGCTAAGGTGTAGTTGTTCATGTGAGGCACGCACATTCCTGCATGTATTTCTTCCAATAACCTTGTTGCTTCAGTAACGTCTACACATCTTAACAGACCGAAATCCGGGTTCCTCTTATATAGGACTTTCCCATTAAGGAAAATGTGATTTGCTAGTCTTCTTAATGCTTGCTTCTGACTATTGGTGGCACTTTCTGGGTATTCTGTTACCTCGAGGAACCTCCTAATGTCATGGTACCAAGGCTTACCATCTGGATCTTCACCCATGTGGAAACAATATGTGTGCTAATCTCGAACCTCTACCTCCATTGGGTCATTGTAGTTCTTGTTTGGGCGCTGAATCATGGATGAAAGGGTTGCAAGAGCATCGGCTAACTCATTATGGATTCTTGGAACATGTTTGAACTCGATCTTCGTGAACTTCATACACAGCTCCTTTACACAGTGCATGTATGGAAGGATCTTGACATTCTTGGTGGTCCATTCACCCTGAACTTGGTGTATCAGTGAATCAGAATCTCCTATGACCAAAAACTCTTTGATGTTCATGTTGATTACCATCCTAATCCCGAAGATGCAAGCCTCATATTCTATCATATTATTTGTGCAAGGGAACCTTATCTTAGCTGAAGCCGATAATGCTGTCCTGACTCGGAAATTAGAATTGCCCCAATTCCTACACCTTCGAAGTTTGCCGCCCCATCAAAAAACATTCTCCACCCTGGGTACGACTCTAAAATGTCCTCCCCAGTAAACAACACTTCTTTATCTGGGAAATATGTGGTAAGTGGCTTGTATTCCTTGTCTACCGGATTTTCTGCAAGATGATCAGCTAATGCTTGTCCTTTGATGGCTTTCTACGTCACATACACGATATCGAACTCACTGAGAGGAATCTGTCATTTGGATAATTTTCCCATAAGCATCGTCTTCTGGAAAATGTACTTGAATGGGTCGAGTCGGGATATCAGATATGTGGTATATGCCGATAGGTAATGTCTTAACTTTTGAGCGATCTAGGTCAAAGCGCAGCAGGTCCGCTCTAACAGGGTGTATTTGGCTTCGTATGGCGTGAACTTTTTGCTCAGTTAATAGATAGCTTGCACTTTCTTTCCAGTCTCATCGTGTTGTCCCAACACGCATCCAACTACATTATCCATAAAGGATAAGTATAGTAGTAGCGGCTTCCCAGGTTCAGGAGGAACTAACACTAGCAGACTCGTTATTCCTTGATCCTATCGAAAGCTTTCTGACATTTTTCTGTCCACTGCATAGCGTCATCCTTTTTCAACAACTTTAAAATCGGCTCACAATTACTGTTGACTAAGCTATGAACCTAATGATGTGTTTCAACCTTCCAAGGAAGCTCTTCATGTCCTTCTTACTTTTAGGTGGAGGCAAGTCTTGAATGACCATGATCTTTGAGAAGTCCAACTCTATCCCCATTCTGCTGAAAATTAAACCTAATAGTTTTCCTGCGGGAACTCTGATGTACACTTCGCAGGATTCAACTTCAAATTGTACTTTCGCAACCGTTGAAATTACTTCTTTAAGTCACTCAAATGATTCGCTCTCTTCCGAGATTCTATGATGATGTTATCTATATAAACCTTTATCTCCTTGTGGATCATGTCGTGAAATAGGGTCATCATGGCCCTCATGTAGGTAGCACCAGCATTCTTGAGGCCAAACTCCATGACCATGTAGCAATAAATCCCGCATGGTGTGGTTAATGTTGTCATTTCTGTGTCTTTTTCATGCATCAGAATCTAGTGGTATCCAGCAAAACAATCCACGAACAATTGCAACTTATGTTTTGCGCAGTTGTTGATAAATATATGGATATTCGGCAGAGGAAAGCCGTCTTTAGGACTATCTTTTTTAAGATCTTGGTAGTCAACACATATCCTGATCTTCCCATCCTTCTTTGGTACCGCTACGATGTGGGCCAACCATGTAGGGTAATTAGTGACCCTCACCACATATGCTTTTATCTACTTGGTGACTTGTTCTTTGATCTTTAGACTCAAATCTCATTTGAATTTCTTGGGTTTCTACTTGACTGGTGATCGGGCGAGCTCGGTGGGTAATTGGTGCGAGACAATGTCGGTACTCAATCAGGGCATGTCATCATATGACCAAGAGAATACATCGGTGTATTTTTGGAGGACTCTACCAATTCTCCCTTCCGTTTTGTCTTCATATGGATGTTGATTCAAGTCTCTTTCATGTCTTCTTCACTTCCTATATTGACCACTGTTATCTCTTCAAGGTTGAGCATCTTTTGGCTTTCTAGCTGCTCGATCTCTTGTGGGAGGTTCTCATGCATCATACTCTCATTGTACCTTTCGTAGTTCGGATCATTTTTCTCAAAGATTTTGTTACATGTCAAAATCACGGAACGCGGTTTTATATTGATTTGATTACTGAAAAGAAAAATTGAGTATAAATAAAGATAAAGATGAATTCATGATAATTTCAGGAAAATAGTTCTTTTATTTCATCAAAGGAACGTCTCAACATTCGAAGAGGAAATTTAACTACAAAGTACATGCATGGTTTAGGACTCAATTGACCATGTATTTTCAAAATTACAAAAATTCCACACTACCAAGACTTCCGGCAAACCAGTGATGGACTGGCAGTCTAGTTCTGCAAGGTCTCTCCTAATTCACATCCCGAATGGTCAATATCTTGATATCAGCTTCGCCATAACATTCCTCGACCATGGCCACGAACGTTCTTCCCTTTCCATCAATGATGTCATCATCTGGTGGTGAGATTTGACTTGGGCACAGAACATGCTCTGGTACAAAAACATTCTTCCTAGGGTTACCGTTATAAGTTCTTCCAGTTGTAGGCTGATACCCTAAGCCAGCGGTACCTTTCTGCTCTTTGTGTTGAATTGGTTCTGTTATCCCATCTGACTGGGCTCCCAGCCCAGTCCTTGGTCGGTACCCACACTTTATTATTTCTCGCATTGCCATCTTTGACCTATATGGTGGCTGCATGCTGTGATTCTACTCATTGTATGATCTTGAATGCATGGAAGGCGACCCAATCTAATCCTTCTATGAAAGGAACCACGTACTCCAAGTAAGCTGATCGGCTCTACTCCCCATGTATCACGATCTTCTATCAATCCTATTCAAATTTCATAGACGGTGAAGAATGGAAGGAACTGCTCCCGCAATGTGTATCCAGGGCCTTCCTAGTAGTAGATTGTATAAAGACGAAATGTCCATTACTTGAAACAATATCAGGAACTCAACTGGTCCAATCTGCAAGGCTAAGTAGATCTCTCCAGTGACATCCTTCTGCAATCCATCGAAAGCCCTTACTCTCACATGGCTCTTTTTAACTTCTCTCAAATGAATGCCCAATTCTCACGGAGTATAGAATGGGCTAATATTTACTCTGGATCCTCTATCGACAAGTGCCCGAGATACGACTTTATCTCCACACTTGACTGTGATGTGAAGAACCTTGTTGTGATCCATACTCTCCATAGGAAGTTCATCTCTCCGAAAGGAAATCTTGTTTGCCTCCACCATCTTCTCAATTGTTGCTGCTAGCGCCTCACTAGTGGTATTTCTCGGCACACTTACCCTGCTTAGAACTTTTACCAGAGCGTCCCTGTGACTATCGGAGCTCATCAACAAATCCCTAATTGATATGTGGGCAGTGGTCTTTCTCAAGTGTTCTTCTACGGAGTATTCTTTAACCAGTATCCTCCTCCAAAAATATGTTGGCTCATCGTCTGTTATGTTTTACCTCTGATTCTACTCTCTATTCGGGTTCCCTCAGTTCACCTCTTCTGGAGCATAACACCTTCCTGACCTAGTCATCCCATGAGTAGGTGCGGTGTCTGTCATTTCTGAAAGTACAAGAGGGGAGGTTAATTTTCAAGTTTTCTTTTTATAGATAAGTAGTTGACTAGTTTACCAAGTAGTCGACTGAACGTAGAAGCAAGATAAAATTAAAGACAGAATGTAAAGTGCAGAAACTAAATGACATGCAGAATTCTTATACTGGTTCGGATTCAATATGAATCTTACTCCAGTCCCCTTGGGTTGCAAGGGTGTTATCTCTTCAAAGCTCCTTGAATAACTTCGTACAAATGTGTTGATGTTATCTAGAACACCAACTCTCTTTTGGGTCTAGGTACACCCATATTAATCATGATACAATGCCTCACTAATATTTTTCTCTCTTTCTTCTCTTTGCTGGTCACACAATGAACTACACTTAGATTGCAATGCTTGTTTAGAGTAGAACAAGAGCACAATGTTGGTTTGATCAAATTATGTGTTCTCTTCTTTGTTGTTTTGCAATATATATACACTTTGAACTCTTTTTTGATTTGAATGCAGCCGATTTTTAAGATATTTTTAGTCCTAAGGGAATTTATCCTTGGAGTTGAATCATTTTTTATTCATTCCAAGAATATGTGTGGAGCTTATCGACGGACTTTACATCTGTGAGCGAATCTCCTTAAGCAAATCGTCCATAGATTGACCCTTTGATTTCGGAGATTGATAGATTTCCTTTTGAGACACGTATCTTCAGTGATCTTGATCAGTGAAAATCTTAGCGTCCTTGAACTTGTCTAATCTTGGACCGTCCTAATTATTCTCTATCGTCTAGGTTGTCAGATCTTTGCATATCTTTTCCTTCTTTTCATTCTTTGCTTTAACTACTTCCTTTCTTGTCTTTCGTACATCATTGACAAACTTTCTCTTGTTCTCCTTTGCTTCTTGAATTGACCTACGAAGAAAGATGTGTTATTTTTCATCATTGAAACTTAGATCTAACAATCTCCCCCTTTTTGATGATGACAAAATAACAAATAAAAGCAGTTTACTTCCCTGTTTAGTTAACTCTTTTCCTGTTGTAGTCGACTCCCCCTCAATAGGGAAGCCATAAAAAAATTGTACTTGGTACCTATTCACTTTACTTATTTCTCCCCCGGTGGCATCAACAAAAAGCATTATAGTGACAAAAATATATTAAAACAAGCAATATTGCAGTGATAGTCATGCTAGTACAGTGATTGTCTTAACAAAACAGCCAAAGATTAGAAGATCAGTCCAGAAAACAACAAAAATTATCTTAAACGTCCATCCATTCACAAATTAGCGACGCAAAAAAAGAGAGTATTGCAGATAGCCTCCATCAGATGATCAAAGCTATCATTCACTATAACTGATACCCCATCACAGTCAAAATCCCAAGATTTCTATTTCAAATCGCTAATCTATGTGTAATAATTCTTGAAAAAACAAGATATAATATCACAATCAAGATTACATAACCTCTTGACTTGTGTGAAAATCCTTTAAAAAAATTATCCGTCTCCGAGTTTAGGATTTTGAATGAGCTAAATTTCGAAACTAGAACTTCATATAGTCCGCCCAACGATATCCTTTGCGAACGTGGCCCATGCTTCATATTTGCAAAGCACAAACTAGCTCCTGCCTCAAAAAACACATCGCAAATGCGACCAACCACCCCAACGTGATGCACTACCAACCTAAGCCTACATGAACGCGAGCCTGATCATGCGAACGCAATGGCTAATCCCCAGACGACTCCCAACCAACCTCTTCTCTATGCAAACGCGAGCCCATCGCCTGCAACCACACACTATGTGTCCAACCCTTCACGAACGCGACCATGTAATGCCAACACGAAGGACAGAAATCACATCTACCCAAATAAGCCTCCGTGATCGCGAAGCATACAAGACACCAGTAGAAAATCTACAATTCAACCAGGCTCTGGGTGATCCAAAACTCAACCAATCATACCAACAAGTCTGCAAACACTACCTGAACCTATCCAATTCCTCCAAACACATGCATGATCACCATATCTACGAATCGACGATCAAACCATCAATTGAAGTTCTCTTAGGTTCATAAGCTTCTAAACTTCCAACCAAACGTCTGATTCCTATCAAACCAACTCGGAATGTAACCGAACTTTGCACACAAGTCCCAAATGACATAACGAATATATTCCAAGTCCTAGAATAACAATCCAAACCTGATATCATTAAAGTCAACTCTCGGTCAAACCTAAAAATCTTTCAAACCTTCAGCTTTCCAACTTTCGATAATTAGAGCCAATACATCCTAGGAACCTCCAAATCCGCACATACGCCTCAGTCCAAATCACCAAACGAACCTATTAGAACCATCAAAATATCGATTTGAGGTCTTTTACACACAAGTATAACCTTGGTCAACTCTTATAACTTACGCTTCCAACTATGGAATTAAGTGTCCAAATTCACTCCAAAACGTTCCTGAAACCAAACCAACCATCCCCGCAAGTTACCTAACAACAAATACACGCGGAAAATATCAAATTGGGGAACGAGGCTAAAATTCACAACATGGCCGTCCAGATATAGTGGGAGAGACTTTTAATGATACAACTAATTTTGGGGATCGTTTGGTATGATGGATAAGCAAAAGTAATTCTAGGATAAAAAATTAGTACTACTTTATTCCTTGTTTTATTACTAATCCTGTGAAGAGTTAAGCAAGGATTAAAAATAGTATCGGGATAGCTTATACATGCTAGAGGGTGGAATAATAATCCCAGGATAAGTTATTCAAGTATAAAGTAGTATAGTTAAAAATTCCAGGATTAATACAACATATCAAACAGTCAAAAAGAAATAACAATAGGATAACTAATCTCAACATAACTTGTCTTCAAACCAAACCACCCCTTGGGAAGCCAAATTTTCTGCATGCCACGTCTTCTTTTTCTACTTCCATATTTACTTTTCACCCCCTCTACTTCTGCCTTCTCTTTGCCATCATGTCATTGACCCCAAAGATTAAGGCTACAAAAAGCAGCACCCGAGAGTCCAGACATAATTTTTTTTGGTAAATAAAGACATTTATTTAAAACATAAACTTAGTAGTCATTACAACAAGAGATTTGTCTAGGCCACGCAGTGCCTATCCCAGCCCTATCAAAAACTGAAATAGCAAATACAGGCGGATAATAATACAACATTAAGTTAGCAAAAGAGTCCAAGCTGCTTCCATTCTTGGCTAAGGTGTCCGCTACTCCATTAGCTTCTCTGAATGCATGCCTCAAAGGTGGCGTGCCCGCCTCAGATAATAGGGACCTACAATCATCAATAATATTTTGATAAAGACTGTTTTCATTATTTATCATGTTGATTAGTTCTTGGTAGTCTATTTTAATGACTAGAGGAGTCAGTCTCATTTGGATGGCTAGTTTTAGACCTTGAACTAGGGACATGGCTTCCATTTGAATATTTGTGGCGTATGCAAATCCCATATTGAATCCCAGTATCCATTTTCCATTGCTATCCCTAAAAATTCCGCCTATTCCCCCCCTGCCTGGGTTACCTTGGCGTGATCCATCTATGTTTAGTTTAAAAAACCCTATGTCTGGTGGATGCCATCTAATAAGGATCGTTCTTTTTGGTATCCGGATAGGACTCCAGTTGCTTAGAAAAAGGAATTCTTGGGTGCTATTGATTACTTTGTTAATATTTGGGTATGAGCTATTTTTTTGGAAGATCTTTTCATTTCTCTTAGTCCATAAGTACCAGAGGAGAAAAGGTAGGAAGACAGGCCAAGTGATGTATTGATTATAGCGCTTGTTTGAGTTTAGTTGGTGTTTTAGCCAGTAAAAAATAGAAAGTTCGTTATCCGAAGGTCGGTAGTTGTGTTTTATGTGGCATTGCCTCCAGATTTTCTTTGAGTGAGCACAGTAGAAGAGCATGTGTTTTATATCCTCCTTTTCTGTCCGCAAATAGTGCAGATGTCAGATGTGCAGATGTTGCGTTTTGCTAGGAAGAAGGCTGTTGGGAGTCTGTTGAGGGTGAGCAGCCACATGAAGTGTTTTAGTTTGTTCAGGGTGTTGCTTTTCCAGATCCAATTAAAGTCAAGGTTGTTTTCTTCCGTCTGGTTGTCCTTTTGGGAAATGAGGTCATAGGTTGCCTTGATGGAGAAGTAGCTGTAGCCCGGGGAGTTCTAGGAGATTCTATCCCTACCTGCCTGGGATTGTTGGATATAGGTGCTATGGATTTTTAGAGTTATATCTTCTGGGAGTTCGAAGGATAAATTTAAGAGATCGAAGTAGCCATCCTTGATGATGTATTTTAACTTTATATCTTCTTCCCCTTTTTGGAGGGGCCCCTAGATACTATTCCTTAGCGTGTTTCCGTGGTTTATCCACCGGTTGTTCCAAAGATTTATGCTTTCCCCATTTCCTATAATCCATTTGTTCCCTTTTTGGCAAAACTTGCTTCCTTTACAGATGTTTTTCCAAATATGAGAGGACAACGGGCTATTCGTGGAACTGGTGATATGGTTGGCTTTCCTATCATATTTGTTGCTCAGGACTTGGACCATAGGGCTTCCTTGTTGATTGAGTATCTCCAGGCTAGGCTAGTGCTGAAGGCATCGTTTTTACAAGAGGTTTTAGCCAGCCCTAGACCTCCTTGTCTTTTTGGGGTAGTGACTTTGTTCCAGTTAAGCAGGTGGCATTTTCTTTTTTTTCCTCCGTACTTCCCCATAGGAAGTTTCGTTGGATGGAGTCTATCTTATTTTGAGTAGTTTTTGGTAGATTGAAAAATTTTGCATGTTTGTGGTTAGGGATGGCTGCAAGGGTTGCCTTAATCAGGGTGGTTCTTCTGCTAGTTTAGGAAGTGGGTTTTCCAACCCTTAAGTTTATTGTTCAGACTGTCATAATGAATTGAAAGTCTTTTTGGATAGTCTTCTGGTTTGTCATGGGGAACCCTAGGTTATTTACCTATTGAATTTGTTATTTTCATGTTAGGCAATTGCTGAAGAGGCCCTGTTTTGTTCCGTGTGTGTGTTCTTGAAAATATTATTCTAGATTTGCTGAAGTTGATAGATTGTCCAGAGAAATTACAAAATTTATTCAGGGTATCTATGAGGGAGTCGCAGCTTTTTTGATTAGCCTCCATCATGAGAATGAGGTCATCAGCAAAGAATAGATGAGATAGTTGGGGTCCCTTTTTTGACACGGGTTATGGGGTCCCATCTACAACAGTCAACTTCGTGGTCGATGAGTCTGGAAAGCATTTCCATGCATATTATGAATAGGTATGGGGATAAGAGGGTCCCCTTGCCTAATGCCTCTAGTTGGAGTAAAGAAGTCTGTATTCCGAGCCATTTATGAGTATGGAGTGGATGTGGGGATACACAGGACATTATTAGTTCAATTAAGTCATCCGGGAAATTTAGGGATTTCAGGGAGTATCTAATGAAAGACCACTCCAGCTTGTCAAAGGCCTTTTCCAGGTCAATTTTGATCATGATTTTTCCCTTTTTCCTTTTGAATTTTGATTTCATACACTATTATGGCATTGTCTGAGGCTCTTCTTCCTCTTATAAAGCTTGTTTTGAGTAGGATGGATAATATTGTTGAGCAAAGGTTTTATTCTATTAACGATAATTTTAGTGACGACCTTATAGGCAGTGTTACACAGACTAATGGGTCTATATTGCCTTAATGTTTCAGCATCTTGATGCTTTGGTATTAAAAACAGACAAAGGTTCTATTCATGTCCTCGTTCATTCTTTTACTTGTGAAGGATTTCTTTACAGAAGTTTAACGTAGCAGGTTGCTAGTTACTTCCCTGTAATTTTTGGTAGAAGAAAAGGTGGATACCATCCGGTCCAGGTGCCTTTAGTGGTTTAAAAGAGAAGAGGGCATTCTTCACTTCCTCCTCTTCTGGTTCTCTTGTGAGGGTGGGGTGGTCAGTAAGGGTGATTGAGGATAGGGCAGGCATGTATAATGGTGATTTTTGGGAGGAATTGTGGTTAGTGGTATATAGATTTGTGTAGAAGTTCATTATAATATGGGTAAGTTCTTTTGGGTCATGGAACCAATTACCACCCTCATCTCTAATGCTAAATATCCTATTATTCCTTCTCCTTTGCAGGGTTGTGAGATGGAAAAACTTTGCATTGGCGTTGCCTTCTTGGATCCATTGGATTCTAGATTTCAGTTTCCAGAATTCCTCCTCTAATTTGAGGATTTTTTGTAGTTCATCTAGTAGTTCAATTTCTAGATTAGACAGGAAGGTGCTAGTTGTGTAACTTGGAGATTTTTGAATGCCTTCTAGTCTAGCTAGGATTTTATTCTTTTTTTAAAGATATTTCCAAAGGTATCCTTGTTCCAGGCAATGACTTTATTAGTGAAGTTGTTGATGGCATTTGAAATATTGAGTTGGTTTGTCCAGCATTCCATTACTAGTCCCTTAAATGTGGTATGGGATAACCACATAGATTCCAGTCGAAATATATTATTACTGCAGCTGGGTTTTTTGATAAGGTCCAGGAGTATGGGGCAGTGGTCAGAGTGGGTTCTTATAAGGTGTTTTACACTGGCTTCAGGAAACATACTAATCCATTCGCCGTTGGCTACGAATATGTCCAATCTCTCCATGATGAAAGCATTTTTTTTCTTTTTCCTCTTATTTAACCAAGTGAACTTTGGGCTTTTAAACCCTAAGTCTATTAATTTGCAAGCATCAAGGCAATTAATAAACTTTGTGATTCTATTGTTATTAACAGGTAGACCTCCAAATTTCTCACTAGCACTAGTGACCTCATTGAAATCCCCTAGTACTAACCAGGGTCCTTTATAATTATTTGCGACTGTTATTAAATTATTCCACAGAGTAATTCTTTCCTCTAATAAACTACTAGCATAAATAATTGAACATAACCAAGTTTTGGGGTAGATTTTTACCTTCACCATGGCATGTATTTCTTGATCAGTTCCCCCTATTTGATCGACAATGACTTCATCACTGTTCCACATAAGTGCCATTCCTCCCGAGTTACCTTGTGCTGCAACCTGCGCTAGACCTGAAAAACCAAAATCCTCCATGATGGCATGGTGGTCAAATAATTTCGTTTCTAGTAATGCAACCACACTAGGTTTATGGTAGTCAAGCATGGATCTAAAAGCTCTTCTGAAGTCTGCATTCCCTACTCCACGACAGTTCCAAGAGATGAAACTCATACTTATATTTCTATTGTTTGAACTCATCTCCCGCATGGGAGGGGAGTTCCCCCTGCTCGACGTTCCTTCTTGATTCATCCAAAAGTTGGAGAACATTGTCGGTACCAACACCATTGCATATTGGTAGATCCCCGGGGTCCTCAATTTTTTTATAGTTATTGAGTATTTCCTCAAATCCAACGGGCAGCTTAAGATGAATCTTTTTTCTTTTCTTGCTTTGAACACTAGGGTTTTTGGTGACCTTAGCACTCCATGTTCCACCACCCTTTCCATTGGATTGTCTTCCTTTTCTTCCTCCTCTTGTCTCTCCGCGCTGGGTTGGTGAATCTGTTGCATGGGTGGCTGGGGAGTTGCTGGGGTGTCGTGAGGGGCTTGGTGGTTCAGAACTGGACCATGCATGCTTGGGTTCGTTCCATGCATGGTCTGAAATAGGGGGCTGGATTTGGGGGAGGTTGGATGTTTGGGAAGAGGGGTGAGTGTGTGTTGAGGAGGTTGAACGGTTGGATATGGTTCCATGGTTGATTCTGCCATGCAAGGTGTATCCATGGTGATGGCATTCCTTGGTGAAAGGTTAGAGCATGATGTATCCAAGGGTTGCTTATTATGTTCCTCATAGCAATTCTCATGCCTTCCGATATTATTTGAGCCAAGTAGCATGGGTCCTCTATTTGTATGATTATGTCCTCTCTATTGATCCTTAGGCTCATGCTCAATCCGTGTACCATTAGACCCTGTTCCAACCAGCTCTGGGGGGTATGGTTTGGTTGTATTGGTTAGATTGTGAATAGTATTGGTGGCTGGGGTGGTTGTGGAATTGTTTGAGGCGGGTTGAAGGTGTGGTTGGATCTTTGGTGTTGTTCCCTGATCCAAACGTTCCTTCTTGTTCTCATGTTTCTCCTGTGATGATTGTTTGGGAGTCTTGGCATTCTTAGTGGCAGTATTGTTTGAGTTTGTGTTTGTGTTGATGTCTCTCTTGTTGGCAGCAAGATTATCGTGTGATGGTCTTAAGAAGCTTGGTTGGTTTAATGAAGAAACCACTGGAGAGTTAATGTTACTTGGTTCATTAATGAGGACATTGATTTTTGCGACTGAGGTGGTGACAAGGTGAGTGTTTTGATTTAGTTCCAGGGACAGGGGGGGGGGGGGTTGATGTGAGGGGTTGTTTGTTTCAAGTGAGGAGAATCTATTAGTAGTAGTTATTAGGCTGCCATTACTTTTTGTATTGTTAGACAAGTTGTAGTCTAGGTGTTGACCTAAGGGTAGAGGTTTGGTTGAGGTGACTTCATAGTTCATAGAGGGTAGGTAGGGCAGGTAGTTTTGTACCGTTTCTAGGGTGATGGGTACGTGGGTTGGACTGTTTGTGTATGTAGGTAGTGTGGGGTTGCTTGGGGGATGATCTTTTGGAGGACAATGGTCTTTGTCCATGGGTTTTTGCTCGTTAAAGGAGGGGCCATTGTCACTTGTATTTGGTGACATGTTTAGG
This sequence comes from Nicotiana attenuata, assembly GCF_001879085.1. Taxonomy (NCBI): domain Eukaryota; kingdom Viridiplantae; phylum Streptophyta; class Magnoliopsida; order Solanales; family Solanaceae; genus Nicotiana; species Nicotiana attenuata. The sequence continues at coordinate 177,439 of NW_017672187.1, forward strand.
GTAGTGACAGGCCTAAAGTTTGCTGGGGGTGAGAGGGCATTTCCCATGTGTTTGGGGGATGGCTTTTGTCCAGTGGGTATTTGCCCTAAGGCTTCTTGGGAAGACGATTTCATCTGGGAGGGAATTGCTGAGCTTGGGCTATGCTTTTCGATAGTTTGTTGCGTGGAGTTTGTGGGCTTCATGGGACCATGTTTACTCAAATCTTGCTTCATTTTTTTCTTATGGTGGGAGACTATGGTCCAACTCTCGACTTTGGCAGTGATGGACTCTATGTCCTGGGGTGATTTGTTGGAGTCGCTAGGCATATTAGTTTTGTTGTTTGTCTCCATTTTTTTGTTGGGGCAGGCTAGTACGTTGTGTCCCAGTCGTCCACAGTTTGTGCATAGGACGTCGAAACCTTCGTACGTGATTTTTTTGGTAATGTTTCCCCAGTATTATATGGGTTTTTAACGGTTTTTCGATTGGTACTAGTATGCATAGACGAGCATATTTCCCCCTAAGGGCTGAGGAGGTGCATGCATCAATACGTAAGAGTTCCCCTAGTTTGTTTCCTATTTTTTGTAAGATTTCATAGTCGTAGAATTCCGTAGGGAGTTCAGGTAGTCTGGCCCAGATGGACGAGTAAGTTAGTGAAGCTTCCGATGCTACGAATCTAGGCTCCCATTTCCTTATGGTGAGGAATTGGTTTCCTATGAACCAGGGCCCCTCATGGAGAGCTTTGTTGTAATTTTCTTGAGTGTTAAATTTTATGAGGTAGTAGTCGTATCCTAGGTCTATGAGGGAAATAGTTTCAGTTGGTTTCCAAATCGCTTGGAGCTTTTGTTGAAGAAATTGGTACCCAACTCTTTTCCCAAATACCTTAACTATAAGGGCTGTTTCCCAGTTCTTATAAAGTCTCTCTTTATCTTCAGAAGTTATAGGGATGAAGATGTCTTCTTCCTCTCCATCAAGGAAAGGGTTTTCAGTCTATGGTAGTTATGTCCATGTTTATGTCGTTCTGGATACATATATTTGACGTGTTACTAGTGGTAGGGTTATTGTTTAGTACACTTATGAAGGATGATTTTCCTTCACTGTAGAGTTGTCCAGGTTTCATACTAGTGTTGGTGGTAGAAGTATTTTCGTTTGTGTTAGTGCTTACATTAAAAGGAAAGTTGGATGGAGGTGTACGTGTATCGTTTTTCCTCGGGCTACCTGGGGTGGTTTCCATCATGGTAAGGTCTTCGAGTGAATGGTTTTTTGGGGTATTGGGGAGCATGTCTTTGGTTTTGGGAAGGAGGAGATGGAGGCAGAAGGTGGAGGTTGAGGGTTATGCTTAGAGAGAAGCTATAGGCTCTCTCTCTCTAACCCATGGCTTCGAATATTGTTGCACCTAACTTTCTCTTTCCAGACATAATTACTTAAACACCTTCTTTCCCTGTTGAACTTGAACATCAATTATTGAAATGGTAAACAATTGAGATTAATATAGCGTGCAGAAGAGTGGAGGGGTTGAGTCCTCTCCCCTTCATTTTCATTCTTTCTTGGCTCAAAGAAAATTGAATAAGCATTAAGATCCTCAAGTTGTAGATCCATGCTTTTTAAACGTCTAAGAGTGATAGTGTGTAATTTGTCTACATCTTGCAAATTGAATCAAATCTGAAATGTGGGTTTTTAGATCTATCAATGTCATATGTACAAATGATTAAGAAAAATTATTTGAAGTTGAAGTTGAAATTTCTTCTATAGAATTCGTCAAGTTGTGTTTAGATTGTTGTGTACTTTATATACTCAAAAAAGAAGTTTATTAAATGAAGACTTGTGAGTGTAAAATTTAAAATATAAAACAAATCACTTAGAAAGTAGTTATTATTGATCTCGATAAAAAGAAATTCGAGCAGCATGTGCGTATGGGAATCCAAAAGAAAGAGACATAGAAAATGTAGTGACAGTACCAACTGTGATACTGTAGCAATCAATGTGGGGCTTTGCCAATCTTACCTGAGTACCTAACTCCTCCCTAACTCCTAACATAGAAGTGAAGCAATTTATAATACGGAAAAGGGTCTAAACTGCCCCTATTATTTGATAAATGATTTATTTATAGCCTCCGTTTATTATCTATCGGTTCAAAAATACACATTCCGTCCATCTATTAGTCCAAAAGTACATACTATGTTAATTTTAATAATTAAAATACCCCTACGTTTAACGACATACCAGCTGGACCTTCAAATTAATGTGTTGGCGTCTTTTTACTGGACCACGTGACACTCTTGTCCAAAAACAAATCTTAATAAAACTAAAAAAGCTAGCATCAATTGTTTCAACATTTTCATTATCCGATGGGTTCAAATTCGGGTTCAACTGAATTGGATAAAACCCAAACCTAAAAATCAATTCGGGAAAGCAAAATTAGAAAATTCATTGTTGCATGACGAATGGGTCAAAACACGGATGTGGGATTTCATCGTTAATGAACTAAATAAACACTTTGGTCATCGTTTACAGGAGATTTGGGCTGCTGTTGAAGACACAATGTTTCAGAAATGGCGGAAGAATGACATCTGATTGATTTTTTTAGACACAAATCATGCATCAATTTAGTCCATATGTCTATTTGTATAACTCAAAGCTCTTCAAGTATCAAATTAAATTTATAATTTTAGTGCTTTATGCCCTCATCTTTTGTACTACAATCTGTTCACAAGGATCTTGGAAGTGGCGAAAAAGAAAAGATACCAATGAGGAAAAGGGGTAGACCATAGAAACCATGGAAGGATGAAACAGAGGAGGAAGAAGAAGCCGAAAAGGTTTTTTTTTAACCCGGATTGTAAAAAAATTAGGGCATGTTCGGTTTATAGGACGGGTACTAAACCCATATGTGTTGTCTGACCCAAAATGCCACGTGGCCCAATAAAAATATGCCACCTCATTAAATAGAAGGCCCGCGTGTTCTGGTGTTAGTCCCAGGGGTAATTTTGTTAAAAGAATTAACGTCGTGTGCTTTTTTGGACGAATAGGTGGATGGAGGGCAAGTATAAACCATTTAGTAAACGATAGGGATAATTTTGACCCTTTTCCGTTTATAATATACACATTTATTCATACCTGATCCTGAAGCGATGATCACGCCCAACTATGCCTTCTAGAAAAGAACTCTGCGGACGTTGCAAATATAACCCGAGTATTACGCCCAGGGTCGAATCCACAGAGAGTTAACCTATCAACCGCTATCTTCAAACCCACCAAGTATTCAGCACCAGCTTCTCAAACATTCAAATTCTCAGTTGAGTGTTCTTTAACAACTAGCTTGCAAGTAACTAAATGGCTGTAACTAAATTAATAAGGTTGTAAACAATTATGAGGAAAAGCTAAGGCAATGATTTCCCCTATTGATGGAATCCCTTCTGTTTATGCTCATACAAATTTACCCACACATCTTTATCAATTATGAACGCTAATCTTACCGCAAATCTCTCCCGAGTAATCAGAGTAATCTACTATTGCACTCTCCCGAGATACACTAACTTGCTTTATTTAATCACAATTCAATTTAGATTGCACCCAAGACTTCGTTATTCCTAATCCCGCCTTTAAACCCGCAATTATAGATTCCTCTAATAATCTAGGAGTGGTGTTGTTCAACAATACCCTAAATATGCACTCTTTTCCAAGTTATGCACACTAAATAGGTACAGCTAATTGAGGATCCTGTCAATTAACTACAACGAACACGAAGTTGAACAAATAAAGATTAAACTAGCAATTTGTATTCACATAAACAAGAAGTTCATCACCCAATAGGTTCCATCAAAGCCTTAGACAAGGAATTTAGCTACTCATAGATATGGGAGAATAAACTACGCTTGAATTCATCATAAAAATCAAAAGAAAGGAAGAAAGATGTTTAGAGTACTTGCTCCCAATTGTATTCCTTGCTAAGAAACCTAAAAAATCAATATATTCCTCTCTTGGGCGAAGTCTAGTGTTTTAAATAGGGTTTAGGTCTAAAAATCCCGTGTTTTACACTTAAGTCCCTGAAGTTTACTGTGCCCACCGCGGTTCTACCGCGGTCGCGGTAGAACCGCGGCCAAACGCCCTCGCGGAATCTTCAACTTTCAGAAACTGCCTTCCACCGCGGTTTCACTGCGGTCGCGGTAGAACCGCGGTGGAACTTGTACCCGGAAATTTTGGCCTGTTTTGAATGGGATACTTGGGAAATTCAACAATTGGCCTTTTTTCATCAATAGTTGACTCCAAAACCGCTCCTTAGCCTTCCTTACACTAATAAGAGCATTTTGTTGTCATTTTTTCACATTAAAAGTTCACAAGAAGGTGATTATTTGGTGCGTGATTATAGTCAAATTCACCTATTATCAACACCCCACACTTAAACCTTTGCTCGTCCTCGAGCAAGCTAAACCACACTTCTATATCTAACTGTGCAATGTATTGTCCCAATTTATGTCACACCTGATATTATCAAAGACCGACCTAAGCAGTGCACAATCATAACTCAAATGCAGACTCTCATGCCATAACACACTTGTGCTCACTCTAATTACTCTAACTGAAATGAAGATTCACTTTTTCTTCCTGAGTCACATGCCCTCACATAAACACGATTTGAGAGTAGTTCCACACACAATAAAATTCAACAACGAGGAACCATATATAAACAGAATTCACTCACTCTCAGAAAAGAGCATTCACATGCCACACAGATACACCATACGCTTGCCCCTAGTGTAATACTCCACTAATCGAGCCATTCAGTCAAATATCAAGAGGTCTTTATTCGGTTGTAATGTAGGCTAAGGGACGGGTAGGATATATTTGGATATAGTGACTAACCTCCCTAAGCACTTTTAGTACATACTTCCTTTTTATTTTGCTTTCATGATCAACCCACTTGTTTCTCCACATTTTATTTCACTTGCGCCACCCCACTTCTCGTTAGGTACAACTGGCTCCTTTTCTTTTTCTCTTTTCTCTTTTTTTTTTCTTTTTTTCCAGATTTATTATAACTGCCAGTTCACCAATCAGACCTTCATTCTTGATTTTTTTCCCTCTTTTTTTTTCTTTCTTTCTCCCCACCCCACACTTTGACTTTTATATATACTTTAGTGCTTCAAGTGCTTCTAGGAGGGAAAAGTTCAATTAGCGTATTTAAACACCACATTTTAGATCATTATAGGGTTATCAAAGAAAAGGCTTCAGGCTCAAAGGGGTTAACTATGGTAATATGCACAGGTGGATTTCCGAGTATAAAGGGTTACACAAAGAAATGCCTCAATCATCTCTAAAACCGAACAACTTCTATTTCGCTTTGCACACACACAGGGCAAGTTCTAGGTATCATATGCAAACATAAGATGCAAGTAACAGCTCACACACACTTAGCATGTAACTCATTCCGAATCAGTTCATCAACACAATCATACGAGTGTTCAAGCAAGACAAGATGTGCAAAATTAAGGCATATATTATGAGTCCACAAACAAGCTTAGATGTCACACACTCAAGTTCTTTTCTATACAAGTGTACACATTTGGGGTTACATTCTGACCTTCACCCATTTATTCTTAAACTTCAAAAAGAAAAATCTACCTAACCCGGTTCAAGAAAAACCCTTGGAAAAGAACCGTGGTCTAAAGAAAAACCAAGGGGGAGGTACTACACTACCTAAAAGAAGAAAATAAAATAAAATAAAAACCCTACATGGACTACTTCCCTCAAGAGTATTGTCCACCTAGTCCGTCATCAGGAAAAGTCCTCTACAACATATTACTGACTTAGACCCTCAAGAACCCCGTCAAGAAGTGTCCGTCGTTGGGCCAATTCAGCTAATCCTAATATAACAACTCACACATATACAACATATTACTCTAATGATACAGCACAACAACATACATCTATATACATTACCATACACAGTCAGAGCAAGTCTCCCACCCCACACTTAAAACAATGGCATGTCCCCATGTCATCAAAATATAGTAAAGAACAGAAGGGTGAGAAAACTTCCCTGAAACTCAATCTGAGTCGGAGACGGTACTGGGGTCGACATGGCAGGCCCTCCCCAACGCACGCAACCAAGCCATAAACTTGCTCTCAGATCTAGCTTGCCTCTGTGACATGGCGTCCAGCCGTGTGTGTAGACCATCCACCGAGGTGCGAAGATCCGCGACCTCGTCCTCCAAGGAGCGCAACATAGGCCGGGAGGACTGTGAGCGAGATAGGTCTGCTCCAGAATGAGAGCGCCAAGAGGGTCCAGCACTGTCTACAGACCGCCTAGATGGTGCCATAGGGACCGGATCGTCCTCCTCATCATCAATCTCAATGGTAGTGCGGGTGCCCCTGCCCACTCTGATACCGGAAGCTTTGAAAGCTGCTTTTGGGGGCAAGTCACCATCAGCAGGGTTGGTAGGGGTGTTCCTCAGCAAGCATAGTGTGGTTACCAAGGAAGGGAAGTAGAATCCCTTAGACAGCAGCGGTCCCCGTAAGACCATTTCATCGCCAATTATCCGTGCTGCATCGAAATCTTTCCCTGTCACAAAGCACCAAGTCAACAGTGCCCTGTTGAAGTTCACGTCCGTTGAGTTGCTGGACGGTAGGAACCTACTACAGATAACCGTCAACCAACACTTAGCTAGGTGAGTGAAGGAGTTAGAGTTGAGGGTTATATCTTCCTTTAGCCAAATAGGTCGCCCCTCCGTGCAAAGCACATTTGTCATGACCTCCCATGTCACCCCGGGCCTGTCATGATAGTAGTCAACATCGCTGGTGAATGGAGGCAACCTCAACACCCGGCGAATTGTTGGAATCTGAGCACTGACCACCGTACCCCGCACAATCAACTCCCTACCCAAATTCAATGGGCAGTTTGCATAAAATTCACGAACCAACATCTTGTTGACAGGTGCAGGGTCAGCAAAGAGGAACTCCATTTCCCGCCTCCGGATCTCTTCATACATCTCCACTTTTTCAACTTGGAGGGCAGCCCGATCAATCGGGATTTCCTGAATGAACGTTTTATTAGCTTTGGCACGGAAGTCATCCTCAGCCTGTTCCGATTGGAATCTAGATTCATCATAAGCAGGTCGGTGGGAAGGACCGCCAGAGCGCCTGTGCCTTTTGGGAGCCATTAATCCTGAAAACAGTTAACAAACCATCAACCAATTGCATTAGCTAATGCCAATAAGATGGTTACTCAGACTTCACCACCCAATGACACCAGCTATAACAAACTCAACAACAGCTCCACCTTTTCCGTACCACATCCGGCAACATACACCCCACACTTATTCCATTCAATATTATCCCCGATATACAACACCACCAAAAGACAAACACCATTCTCCAACAATTAGCACCTATGCTAACAAAACTACAACACAATTATCTTTTAAACCAACAAGTCACCATACAACAACAACCATCCTGTACAACACCCCAAACCTAAGTCGGGCTTAGAACACCCCCAAAAATAGACAACATAGTACCACCATTCTTGGGCAACACATGACCCAATACCATTATACACCATAAAACTAGTTTAGGTCTCCAAACCACCAAAACAATTTCACAATTATATTATAATGGAGACCCCAACTAATGTGGCACCAACAACCCCCCAAACATCAACTACAACAACAATAACCATAGTAATCATAAAAGAAAGAAAAAAAAAAAAATTGAAATTACTATACTAATCCTAACTAGGGTTCAACTACAATTACAATATTAACAAATTACACTACTTAGAAAATAAAGAAATAGAGAGAGAGAAGAAGAACTTACTTGAGTTGAAGAGAGGAGAAAAATGGAGGTATGGGAGTGGAGGTTGGGGATGAAGGGTGTTGAAGAAGAAGAGGAAGAGAGAGATTTGATTTGTGAAGAGAGAGGGAAAGAGAGAGGGGAATGGGGGTTTGGGGCAGAAAATAGTGTATTTAGATGAGGAGGGGTGTTTTAGGGGGTTTTAAAAAATTAGGAAAAGAAAGGAAAGAAAAAAAAATTAAAATAATAAACTTACCTGGCCGCGTCTGGGCCTGCCGCGGTTCTGCCGCGATCGCGGTGGAACCGCGGCAGTGAAGTTCCGCGGGCGTAATCTACCGCGGTTTCACCGCGGTCGCGGTGGAACCGCGGTAGAACGCCTGTTCTGATTCTAACGCCCAACAACCCCCCCCCCTTTTTTTTATAATGGTTACAATTACAAGAATGTCATGGGTTGCCTCCCACGTAGCGCCTGATTTAACGTCGCGGCACGACTCATATGAGCGAAATCACGGTTCGCTCGATTTCTGAGGTTCATTCAAATGTAGCTCGGTTATCTTCTTAGGCTCGTTCATACCCACATACAATTTCAACCGCTGACCATTGACTCTAAATGTACGAGAGTCATCTTCAGTAGAAACTTCCACAGCTCCGGATGGAAACACCTCAACCACACGAAATGGTCCAGACCACCTTGACTTTAGCTTACCTGGGAATAACCGCAGTCTTGAGTTATAAAGCAGTACCCTGTCTCCAGGTTTGAAATTTCGTTCAATGATGTTCTGATCGTGAAGCCTCTTCATTCTCTCTTTATATAGCCTTGTGCTCTCAAAAGCAAGATACCGGAACTCCTCTAGCTCATGTAATTCCGTGACTCTCGACGTGCTCGCAGCTTCCAAGTCTAAATTCAGCTGTTTCAGTGCCCACCACGCTTTATGTTCCAGTTCTACAGGTAGGTGACAAGCCTTCCCAAACACCAACTTATATGGTGACATACCAATTGGTGTCTTGAATGCTGTCCTGTAAGCCCATAGCGCATCATCCAGCTTCCTTGACCAGTCAGTTCTTGTAACATTTACAGTTTTTGTCAATACGCTCTTGATCTCTCTGTTGGACACCTCAACCTGTCCACTGGTCTGTGGGTGGTACGGAGTAGCCACCTTGTGGCGCACATCATATTTAGCCAACAACTTCTCGAAGGCCCGGTTGCAGAAATGAGTTCCTCCATCGCTAATAATTGCACGTGGTGTCCCAAAGCGGGTGAATATGTTCTTCTTGAGAAACCCGACTACCACCTTAGCATCATTGGTAGGTAATGCAGCAGCTTCCACCCACTTGGACACGTAATCTACATCAACAAGAATGTATTTATTGCCATAGGAGCTGACGAAGGGACCCATGAAATCTATCCCCCAAACATCAAACACTTCCACTTCTTGAACTGGGTTCATGGGCATCTCGTGACGCCGGGAAATGTTCCCGGTGCGTTGACATTCATTGCAGCTCTTGACCCATAGGTGAGCATCCTTAAATACCGTTGGCCAGAAAAATCCGGCCTCTAGCACCTTAGCTGCCGTCCTGATGCCTCCAAAGTGACCGCCATACGCCGAAGCGTGACAAGCCTGCAAGACAGAAGATTGTTCGATCTCGGGGACGCATCTCCGGGTCATGTTATCAAGGCATATTCTAAACAAGTAGGGCTCATCCCAGTAATACCATTGGCTTTCGCGAAAGAATCTCTTCCTCTGAACCGATGACAGGTCGTGAGGAACAATACCACTGGCCAGGTAATTAGCATAGTCTGCATACCAAGGCGCTTCCTGATGAGTGGTAACGAGCAGCTGCTCGTCTGGAAGAGTTTCCAGAATTTCCTCCACTTCTACTACATTTTCAGCTCCTTCAAGTCGTGATAGGTGATCAGCGACTTGATTTTCAGTGCCCTTGCGGTCACGAATTTCAAGATCGAACTCTTGCAGTAGCAACACCCAACGAATCAGGCGTGGCTTAGAGTCCTTCTTTTCTATTAAGTATCTAAGAGCTGCATGGTCAGAGTATACGATTACCTTGGATCCTATTAGATAGGACCGAAACTTGTCAAAAGCAAATACCACAGCTAGCATCTCCTTCTCTGTCACTGTGTAGTTCAACTGGGCTCCACTCAGCGTCCTACTAGCATAGTAGATTGGGTGCATCAGTTTGTCCTTCCGCTGGCCCAGCACTGCCCCCACCGCATAGTCACTGGCATCACACATCAATTCGAACGGTTGCTCCCAATCAGGGGCAACGATTATGGGTGTTGTGACCAACCTTTGCTTCAACACCTCAAAAGCTACCCTGCATTCATCAGAAAATACAAAGGGGTGATCTTTCTCTAACAACTTACAGAGAGGGTTGGCAATTTTGGAGAAGTCCTTAATGAACCTCCGGTAGAATCCGGCATGTCCAAGAAAGCTCCTTATGGCTTTGACTGAAGTTGGCGGCGGCAGCTTTGCTATGACATCAACCTTTGCTCTATCAACCTCTATTCCTTTGCTTGACACTCGGTGCCCCAAGACTATGCCTTTTTGTACCATGAAATGACAATTTTCCCAATTCAGAACCAAGTTAGTCTCAATGCACCGTTTCAGCACACGCGTCAAATTCACTAGGCAGTCCTCAAATGAGTTCCCCACCACTGAGAAGTCATCCATGAACACCTCCATTATATCTTCTACCATGTCAGTAAATATGGCCATCATGCACCGTTGGAATGTGGCGGGTGCATTGCATAGACCAAAGGGCATCCTCCTGAAGGCATAAATTCCGTACGGGCATGTGAATGAGGTCTTTTCTCTATCCTCAGGGGCAATGGAGATCTGATTGTACCCTGAGTACCCATCCAAGAAGCAAAAGTGTGACCTCCCTGCCAATCTATCCAGCATTTGATCAATGAAGGGAAGTGGGAAGTGGTCTTTTCTGGTGGCCAGATTCAACTTTCTATAATCCATGCAGATTCTCCAGCCTGTGACGGTTCTTGTTGATATAAGTTCATTGTTGTCATTCTTTACCACCGTCATGCCACCCTTTTTAGGCACACATTGAACTGGGCTAACCCAGCTACTGTCAGAAATTGGAAAAATGATTCCCGCATCCAACCATTTTATCACTTCCTTCTTCACCACTTCCTTCATATTCGGATTTAGCCGTCTCTGATGTTCCCTGGAAGGTTTGTGCCCCTCTTCCAGCAGAATCTTGTGCATGCAGTAGGCGGGGCTGATCCCCTTGATGTCTGCCATGGTCCACCCAATGGCAGTTTTGCACTCCCTTAGTACCTGTAAAAGCTGTTGAACCTGCACATCTAACAAACCAGATGAGATAATAACAGGTAATGTGGAGTCAGGACCCAGAAATTCATACCTGAGGTGGGTTGGCAAAGGCTTCAATTCCAGCTTAGGGGGTTCCTCGATGGATGGTTTAGCTGGAGGGGTCTCTCTCTTTTCTAAGTGCAAGGGCTCAAACTCCAGATTTCTCTCCCAGAACCCTTTACTTTCTAGTGCCAACACCCATTCCGCCAAATCCTCACCATTCACTTCATCCAAATTTGTCAAACATGCAGCAAGGGGATCCTCGACCGTCAACGCTTCATCATCAGCCTCTACAATTACATCTACTGCATCAATAAGGGAACAATTTGCAAATTCACTTGGTCGCCTCATCGATTTCTGCACATTGAATATAATTTCCTCATCATTGAGCCTCATCTTAAGCTCCCCGGTCTCGCAATCAATCAAAGCTCTTCCCGTGGCCAAGAAGGGTTGTCCTAGAATTATGGGAATTTCTTCATCCACTTTGCAATCCAAGATTACAAAATCTGCGGGGAACACGAATTTCCCTACCTGAATAAGCACATCATCAAGGATCCCAAATGGACGCTTCACAGTCCTGTCGGCCAGCTGCAATAACATAGAAGTAGGTCGAGCTCTGCCAATGCCTAACCTCTTATAAATGACCAGGGGCATGAGATTAACGCTGGCCCCTAAATCACAAAGTGCCTTAGCAAATGCATAGTT